>NC_083100.1:36397313-36703081 GCF_949774975.1 Lagenorhynchus albirostris
AACATTCAAATATTGTTCCTGTTCACTGGATCATTTTGTTCACTGTTGTATATGCAGCGCTTTTAGATCATGAATGTTCAATAAATATTAATAAATTAATGATGTGTTATGATTAAATTAAACACAGTATTGTCATCAAGTGTTTGATAGTTTCCTCCCCAATGTAACAAAATTTCAAGGAATTGTTCTGTTTGTTTCTCCACCTGTAAAAAATGGAAGATTGGACTATATATATATATATATATATATATCGTGAAAAGTCTCTTCTATATGCAAAATTCATATTATATTAATATCCTTTTTTATATTATTTATAAAAATTGCTTTGGGGTAGACCAGTGCTAGAATTTGTCACTGATACACACAGAAAGCAGAAAATTTTTATGGTACTTTTTCCAAAAGTGACCATTTTTATCCTAAATCTGGGACCCACTAAAATTGACTCTCAACCCATTTTAAAAAAAAAAATTATTTTATATTGAAGCATAGTAGATTAACAATGTTGTGTTAGTTTCAGGTGTACAGCAAAGTGATTCAGTTATACATATACACATGTCTATTTTTTTTCAACCCATTTTTTTATGAAAGTCATTTGAAAGGACTATTAGGCAAGATCATTAGCATTACAGAACTCATAGTTTGAATGTCATGTGTATTACATTCTCTGAACACTTCAAATACTTTGAATAAATAGGCAGGTAATAAATAAAAATGAAAACTAGTCAACTCAATTGAATATTATATACCATTAAAATGATGATTATGAACACTATATATATCACTATTTGAAAATTGCTAATGTGCATTATGATACAGATAAAATAATTACAGTGCTATATAAGTAAGCACTTATAGTCTTTAAGAGCTTTATGATTTATAACAACCCTGTTAAGTTAATGATAGTAGTATCCCAATTTTACAGATATGGAAACTGAGACATAAATGGGTTAAAGTACTTTGCTCAAGGTCACACAGCTGATAAGGGATCTCTACTTTTCAAAACAGTATTAGATATCTTAGGCAATGCAATTAAGACAAGAAGAGGAAGAACGAGATATAATTATTGGAATGGAAAAGTGAAACATCATTTGCAGATAAAATGATCACCCACTTAGAAAATCTGAATCACCTGTAAAACCTTTGTCGTAAGAGTACTGTGATCAGTAAAAAACTGCAAGCTTTCTTACATTCCAATAAAAAGCAATCACGGATACAATGAGAAAAATGTTCTGTTTAAAATGCAACATAAAGTATGAAATAGGAATCAAGCCCAACAGGGATCATAAATGAAGGATGTATAGCTGGGCTTCAGAGTTTTTTATCTGGCTCTGGAGGTGAAGCTCTTGACTCTAATGGTCAGAAGAGGGGCCCAAGTATTTAGTTTTGCTGATTTTAAGAATTCAATCAGTGAGTACGAAGTTAAAGAGCTTCTATACAATAATTTAAAACCTGAAAAACGGTGTCACAAAAAGTTACCTAAATTTAAAAATAAATACTAAGTGTAGACTTTTACAATGTTTATAATTATTCTGGACTGGCCCACTGTACATTTAAAAAAAAAAAAGAACTTAAAGAGCTGTTTATTTTCACTAAATTACCTTATTTTCTGTTCAACAAATGATACCAAGTAATTTGCCTCCTTTTTGCCTAATCCAACCCCTAGTCACCTCTTTCTTCTTTGACACCTATCCCTCTATTAAGCTGGCACAAGTAATAGAAAAAGGAAATTATTTTAGGACTGGATTCAGAAGCCTCAGAAGATATAGTGGATTATTTTTGGTAGGATGTTAGGGCTGTTTGCATCATGAGAGCTCTGCTTGAGTCATTTTTCAGGTACCACAGACAGCCTTAGTTGGGAAAAAAAAAAAACACAGCCAGGCTCCTGTGTGTGGGAAGGAAACTGTGTCCTCATCATGAAAGCCAACCAATCTCACCACTCAGCATATTTCTAAATTGGATTACTGCAGTGTGACCAGGGGGCAAAATGTTGGTTAAGGATATCAGCAGTTCTAGAATTCATCTTAAGTGCCCTTGTATGATTGGAGATCTTTATTCTGAAGATTCCAAGGTACTCAGTAAAATGAATGCCATGATCTATAAAAAGGTCTGCCACAGGTGAGGATATGGGGATGCAACTGCAACAGGACTTTGACTATGAGGTAGCCATCGGTGTTCTATCCTTGTTGAAGATTTTGATTATAAACTTGAAATGTCTATCCATCCATCCATCATCCATCTATCTATCCATTTATACAGATAAACAGATTTAAATGTTCTTTTGCTTCTGGAGTAACTGTTATGTTTATAATACTATGCTAAGAGTTTGAGACGGGTGGAGGAATAAAGAGGAATAACACACCAATTCAGGTTTTAATTTGATAAGAATTTCCTATGGTTTTATACCTTTACACTTTTAAATAGTTTACGTTTATTTGGTTACACATTCTACTGCATAATACCTAGAGGGTACCATAATTTACTGCTTTAAATACATGCTCACTGTAATTAAATGAAAACAAGAGCTATGATTGTAGCTAAACTATTCTCATTCTTAGGTGATTCCAGACAAGAGAACATCCAGGATTTCCATACCCTTAGAAAATCTTTGTAAAAGATTCAAACTTGGTCCATCTCCGTTTTAGCCATAATTTCCTTGCTCTCCTCACAACTCTCCCATTAGGAATGAAAACTATTCCTTTTTGAACCTTACTTTGCTTTGTTCAAAAAGGAATAGTTTTCAAAGCACGTGGCCCTTTTGTGATGGGCAGTTCACGAGACCTTTGTATCCAAGGCTATTAGTTTAGTTTGCTTCTAAGACTGCTGCCACTACCATGAGGTTGGTCACTAACACCCCACGGCTTAGTGGCAGGGAATTAGAGGCTATTGCAGTTGTGGGGCTAGTGAGGGATAGAAGAAATCTGATGGAAGATGAGCTTCTTTGAAAACAGCCTACCAACAAGGCCATGCGGCAGCCACTTCAGCGCATCAAGCTCTCCTGGAACATTTTCAGGAAGAACTTGATTGCAAGCTCTGCCTGGCTGCCTCCACTTTTCATTTCCGCAGCGCTGGGCATATTTTCTAAACTCTTCTGAGCATAATAACAGACAAGCAACCCTGTAATGGCAAGGCTATAATTCCACTGAGGGGTGCTGGCGGTGACATGTTACCATGAAGTCAGAATCTGAGTGGTTTGTCACCAGAACCCCCAGGGTAGAATTATAGCCTCATTCATTTCTTGCTTATTTTCTTTAATATGTAGATGTCACTTTGCCTCTCCCATCATCTCCCCTGTAGTTCTTGCCCTTGATTTCCTGGTCATCAAAGACTACTTTATCTCCTACTGTTTTGATAATTTCCTATAACACTAGCATTTTACAACTCTGTGATGTGGACATATTTCTACTTTCTTCTCTTATTCTTGTCAGAGTTTTGCTGCTGCAAGGTCAGATTACCCAAAAGGGTCATTAGATTTGGGTCCTGGAAGTAGTGAAAACAGGACCCTGTGCAGCCTTGCTTATAAGGGAGGTTAACTTTAAATTGAAACAGAGAAGCAGTACTACAGCAGGCTGAGGCTTGGAGAAGGCTGTAAGGAAAAACTGGTAGAGCAAAGAAGGATGAGATCCAAACATGGAAGAAAGAGCTTCCTAATAGAGTTGGTGAATTTGTAAGTATAAATAAGTATATATACATATCCCCATACGTATATATTGATCGTTTTCATGAATATATACATATGTGTATATATTCATGAAAACTGGCATAAAAATAGCAATTATAGTAGCTTTCAACTATGAAAGCTTACTTTAACCCTCCCCCAAAACCCAGGATCCAACATGGTTCAATCAATGAATTGTGTCTGATTTTAAATAATTTGCAGTCTAACTCCAGAAACCTCGGTGAGGAGCATGTTTCTTTACTGTAGCTTTCCCTGAAGTGAGGATTCAGAGATTTAACATATCACAACCATTAGGAGACAATGTATACCTCTCTCAACCCAGAGTTTCTAATTGATTGCTGCTTCCAAAGGCCTTTCTCATTCAAATGGTCCCTTCATTTTTTATTTTCTCTTCTCCCATTTTTCTGTACTGTTTGTAACCAGATTTTCTACATAGGATATCCCTAGTTGCTATACCTGATACCTGGAAATTTTAGCTTATCTTTCACTCAGATGGTTCTTCATGTGAAGAAGTAGCATCCCAGGCCCTGGAATTCTGGTGAATGATATTTTCCATAATGAGTGTTTTTACTAAATGCCAAGCACCATGATAGTTCATTTATGCTTTATAAAAACCCATAAGAGTTATGTATGGTTGATATCCCATAGTGTACCTGCAGACACAGAAACTTAATTCTATTAAGTAATTTGCTCAAGGTCACAATGCTAGTAAATAGCAGAATCATGATTTGAAGTCAGCGTTCTGCCTTGGAAACTGGCTATCCCATCTTCTAGGACTGATAAGCTAGAAGGTAGGACAACAGAAGGTAGGATTTATTTGGGTGTTAGCAGTTGGAGGTGAATTCAATGATTAGTGAGGGCATAGAATAGAGTCCACAACCCCTTTAACCTTTTTCCCACTTGTGTTCTCCCTCCCTCCCTCTGGTTGAAGCAGGGGGATGCTATCCCACCATCTTGCAATCTAGCTATCGCCTCCATTTAACACTGACCCATAGCATTCCTTGATTCTGATGTTAAAATTTGCTTTATTTTGATACTCACCTCTGCTGGACTCCTCTTTTATGTAAGACAATAACGTATGTATTGTTTAAGCCTGTTTATGTTTGTTTTTCTGTACTGATAAAAACATTTCAAATGATATTCTTTCCGGTAATGTATACCTCATTTCATTTTTCTTTATTGTCTTAACTAGAGAACAGTGTTTTGAACACATCTTTTTATTTCTTTCTCTTTCTGATGGGGTACCTCTAAATTTTTATGATTCAGTGCGAATTTTATTGTTGATTTCTAATTCCTTTTTTACATAGCTAAAGCAGTCTCCTTCTGTTTTTAAACGTTTTTTAAGATTTCAGCTTGAATATTATAAAAAAAAAACTTTCTGGCATTTATTAATATAACAGATATGGTTTTTCTTCTTTAACCTATTAATATAATGCACAGCATTAATAGAATGTCTAATATTAAACCATTCTTGCATTCTGGAATAAGTCTACTTAGTCATGGTATATTCTTCTTTTAATATACCACTGCATTCAATTTGCTAATATAGTATTTAGAATTTATGTATCCATATTCATAAGTATAGTCTTCTATTTTTAGTAGTGTGCAATATTTTTGTAAGGGTTATGTAAGACTTGTGAAGTGAATTGGGAAGCTTTCTATTCTAAGTTCTGGAATACCTTAAACAGATAATTTTTCACTTGGTGTTTTAATGGAAATTGCCCGTAAAACTAAAAGGGCCTGACATCTTTTCTGAGAGGTATTTCTTTAACAATTAAAAAAAAATCTTTTGTTTTTCTGATTTTCCTTCTCTTACTCAGTGGATCTGATAAGTTTTATGTGTATTTCACTTAGTCTTTTAGAGTTATTTGCTTGATTTGTAAACTTTTTATTATTTCCTAAGTCATCTCCAAATTAGAATTTATTCTCATTCCTGGATAATAATGAGTTTTGACTGTGTGCCAGGCACTGTGTGAGGCATCAATATACAACCATTACCAAGTCAATCAGGGCTCCTCCTCTCATGGGGTTCATTAAAGAATATTTTTGATCTCTCTCTTTCTCTAGAGAGAATCACCAAACGTTTTGGTTTCATTTATCACTTGCCTGTTTAAAATCCCTTTCTTTTTTGTCTTTTAATAAATTAGAGTTTTTTTCACATTAATTCCTTTCTTCCATTTTCTTTTGTTTTATTGTTCACTTTCTTGCCACTCTTTTAATGCTTTATGCATTGAGTTCTACTTGGTATTATTTTTTTAAAACTTAAAATTTCCTAGAACAGTTTGGCTTATTCCTCTATTTCCAATAATTTTGCTTGTTTTATTATATTGTCTCATAACTAGCATATTACTGAATTTTTTTCTCTGATCCAATATAATAGTCTTTAAAAATATATTTACTTTAAAGTATGAAAATAGTTTTATTTTTATTTTAAAATGATAGATATTCATCATTGATAGATATGATAGATATTCATCATCATCAAAGATTACATACCACTCCATCTTTTAATAGGAAAATTAACTCATTTGTATTTGGAGTATTCACTACTATATTTGGCTTTATTTTTTATTGAATTATTTTATCTTTAGGTTTATGTTATTTTGTTTCTGTTTTCCTATATTTAGTGGTACTGATTGATTATCCATTATTCTTTTCATTTCTTTGAATGTCTTAAAAGTTATAGATTCTTATGTATTCTTTTTTTTTAATTTTAAAAATGTATTTATTTTTGGCTGGGATAGGTCTTTGTTGCTGCACGTGGGCTTTCTCTAGTTGTAGCGAGCGGGGGCTACTCTTCATCGTGGTGCACAGGCTTCTCATTGCAGTGGCTTCTCTTGTTGCAGAGCACGAGCTCTAGGCATGCGGGTATTAGTAGTTGCAGCACATGGGCTCAGTAGTTGTGGCTGGCGGGCTCTAGAGTGCAGGTTCAGTAGTTGTGGCGCACAGGCTTAGTTGCTCCGCGGCATGTGGGATCTTCCTGGACTAGGGCTCGTATCTGTGTCCCCTGCAGTGGCAGGTGGATTCTTAACCATGGCACCACCAGGGAAGTCCGATTCTTGTGTATTCTTATGGTTTACTTTGAATGTTATAAAGTTTAAAAATTTTTAATAAATATTAAAAATAAATATCTATAAAAAAACTGTATCTATAATTTTATCTTAAACAAAACAAGAATCTTGGAATATTTTAACTACTGCCCTCCCTTGGCTGCTATGACAGAAGACCACAGACTGGGTGGCTTAAATAACAGAATTTTATTTCTCACAGTTCTTGAGGCTGGGAAGTCCAAAATCAAGGTGTTGGCAGATCCAGTGTTAGGTGAGGACACTCTTCCTGGTTTGCAGATGACTATCTTCTTGTTATATCCTTACATGGCAAAGAGAAGGGGGCCAGGGAAGAGGAAGAAAGAGAGAGAGAGAAATCTCATGTCTGTGTCTCTTCTTATAAGGGCACTGATCCTATTTACAAGGGCTCTACCCTTATAACCTAATTACCTCCCAATACCCCACCTCCTAATACCATCATATTGGGTGTTAGGATTTCAACATATAACTTTTGGGGGAACACAAACATTCAGTTAATGATAGTGGGCAAAGAAGTAGAGACTTAGAATGGTCCGAAATTAGCTCTTGGACCTACACTACTAACTCCTCTTAAATTTCTCCTTGAGTATAGTGGATATCAGGAGTTTCCCTCCATCAGCACCATTCTCACCTGCACTGTTTCTCATTCAATCTTTTAACATTTCAGATATATAAGTAGGACTCCTTTCTAGTATCTAAAAGTAGAGCTAACTTTCTGTACCATAAGTGGGAGTGGGAGTGCTATTTTAGAAAGAAACTGAGAAAGAGTAGGTATTATGCACCTAAGTTTAGTTTTCCATTTTATACCTCAATAACATAACCTATGATAGTCACTCATATCTATCTTTAATGTATATTGCTGCATTACAAACTACCCCATGCAACTGAATGGTTTTTTTCTTGGAGTCTCTCACTCAGTTGTTGTCAGGAGTGGCTCAGGAGTCCAAGAAACTGGAAATAGAAGCTACCAGTTCTCTTAAAGGATAGGCTCAGAACTAACACAGCATCCTTTCCACCATTCTCTATTGGTCAAAGCAGACAGAGTCAATCCAGATTCAAGGAGGCAGAGAAATATATTCTACCTCTTGATTTAGGAGTGGCACGCATGTACAGGAAGGAGAAGAATTGATGGTGGCCATGTTTGGAAACATGCTATCACAGTGGGAGTAGTGATTAACCGACATGTTAACAAAATTTAAACATTTCAGCAGGCAAAAAAATAAATAAAAAAGAGAAACAAATCTATGTAAATCCCTCTTTCTCTCTACTCCTCATTTTTAACTCAGTACCCAGAGTAAACTGTTCTTACCTATTTATAACTCTTATGCATCTCTACCTTCATTTATCAAATTTAAATTTTATTTATTTATAACTTGCATTGGATATGATACATTCAAGTTAACTTGTCCTATGCTTGCTCTCCTTGAATTTTTTTCTGCCACACATGTTTTCAGGTTCTTCTGTTAGCTATCTTTATAGCTTTGAGTAATAGCTAAACTTCTGCATCTTGGCCCATCAACTTTAGACTGTATCTCTTGACTTCCTACTGTATAAATTGTTAATTGGTTGTTTAGCTTGTTAAAAATTTGCAGGTTCAATATCGTTTTCCTTCAGAACTTGGAAGGAAAAATCCTATTTTGTTTTTTACTTACCCTAAGGTCAGTTTTGTTTGTTTCTCTTGGTCTTTCCTCCTCCTTCTTCTTTTTTTCTGTTGTTGTCTTTTTCCTTAAAAAATGGTGGTTTATTTATGTGTTATTAAATACGAGTAAATAAATAAGTTGCTAAATATAGGAAGCTAACTTAGTTTTTTGTCTTGTGAAGTTCTGTTTCCTAACAGATCTCTCTCCTGGAAGGGAGATGGAAGGGTTGATTGGGAGCTTTGGGCAGTTGCAATATGTGTCAACAGAAAAGCTTCTTTGATGTGAGTGGGTAAGAAGTTGGCAAGAATCAGGCAGGCAGCTAAGTTGGATGCACCCCAGCCAGCCAAAGCCCAAATAAAGAGAGCTTCATTGTGGGATGTCACCGTCTCTAAGGACACCATATTCTTTCTCAGACATATGTACCTATTTCTTTAGAGATAAGTTCTATGGTTTTTAGCCTTGACACGTTAGAGGTACTTCATAAAGTGTTTCGTAAAATCCTACAAATAATTTCCTAGATTTTTGCTCTATTTCCTAATCTGCTCTTTGTTGATTCTAATACGGCTCTACCTTCAAGAGAAAAAAAGTCTTACTTGTGTTCTGAGTACAGCTTCCGCTTTTTTACTCTCCAATAGATCCTTTCCACTTTCAATATTCAAAAAATTAGTCAAAATATGTGTTTTTCTCAGAACTCTGCCTCCTATCTTCTGTTTAATTCTTAATTCATCCTCCATTTGTGCATTGTGATGTCTTTGAAAAGGTTTTGAAAAGGAACATGTGAGTTTATTCTTCATCTTGAACTGGAAACCTTATGATATGATTTAAAATATATTATTTCTATAAAGGAAACAAAACAAAGTGTTCTCTAAGAACAAGGAATTCACTTCAGTTCAGTTCTACCAACATTTCCTGAATTCCAAGGCAGTGGGAATAATTATGCTAGATGCTGGAAATAAAAGGATGAATACCACATCATTCTTGCTATTGAGAAACTTACAATTTATTGGAGAAAGATAAAACAGGCTGATAAATACTTATAATAGAGAGCAATAGTGCAATGATAAAAATACATACAAGATAGAGAGGGACTGCCCTGGTGGTGCAGTGGTTAAGAATCCACCTGCCAATGCAGGGGATAGGGGTTCGAGCCCTGGCCCGGGAAGATCCCACATGCCACGGAGCAACTAAGCCCATGCGCCACAACTACTGAGACTGAGCTCTAGAGCCTGTGAGCCATAACTACTGAGCCCATGTGCCACAACTACTGAAACCTGCACGCCTAGAACCTGTGATCCGCAACAAGAGAAGCTGCCACAATAAGAAGCCCACGCACCTCAATGAAGAGTAGCCCCCGCTCACTGCACATAGAGAAAGCCTGCACGCAGCAACAAAGACCCAACACAGCCCAAAATAAATAATAAATAAATTGAAAATAAATAAATAATATAAAATAAATAAGCTACATAGATATATTTAAAAAAAAAGATATAGAGAAACAGTAGATGGGAAAGTAATTAACTCCACCTGGAGCCCTAGGGAGATCTTCCTAGAGAAGCTGATGCTTGGAAAGGTTTTGAAAGGTGAGTAGATTTACCAGATGGATGGAGTGCAAAGAATGAAGAGTGAAGAACGTTGACAAAGGCCATGGTGAGTCCAGAAATTTATAAGTAATTTAGTGCTGCAGGAGCATGAAGTACTAGCATATGTGGTTGACAGCAAGTGGGAAGCCTGGGCAGGAACCAGATTGTGGAGGACCATGTAGCCTATGTCAATGTGCTGGAAACTTTTTCCTGGAAATCATCTACAGATTTTAATCAGGAGGAAGGCATGGCAAGGTTTTCATTTTAGGTAGAGGTTTTTGGTAACAGTGTGGGACACAGATTTGAGGCAGAATTTGAGAGATCAGTTAGTGGTCTATTACATGGTTCTGACAAAAGAATATGACAAGTTAGACTAAAAGATGTATGTTCAGATGGATTTGAGATACATTTTGGAAATAAAATCAGTTAGATTTTTTATTTAATTAGATATGGTGGATGAGAAAAGGGGATATGTCAAAACTGGCTCTTGAATTTTGACTTGGGTACCTGAAAGAATGAAAGTATCTCTGATGCTTATCAGAGAAACATGAGGAAGAGCATTTCGGGGAAAGGTAAGGTATTCGTTTTGGACATGTTGAGTTTGCAGTTCTGTGGGGAACTCAGAGGCTCTTTATATAAAGTACTAAAGCAGGGATGACATTTAAACTGAGAAAAAAACATCAAATTTGAGTCTCTGGGAAATTCTGACGAGAATAATTTGAAAAGGACTAAGAAAGAATGATGAAGAAATACGGGAGAACTAGCAGAGTATGACATCATAGAAACCAAGTCAGGAATAGTTTCATTAGGAGAAGATAGCCAACTGTATCAAATGCCGCAGGAAGCGTAACTGGGATAAGAACTCAAAAATACCCATTGGGTTTGGTAATTAAGAGACTTGTGTGTCTCAGGGAATATATTCTAGTCAGATTGAAGAGAGAATGGAGATGGAGAAAATAGATTTGTATTATGAGAAATGTATATGATAAGTGAAGGAAAATGAAGGGGGAATATGAGGAAGAGGATATAAGATCATGAGAGCGATTTTACTGTTAAAACAGGAGAGACTTGGATTGCTCATCACTGAAAATAGAGGTGCCAACACAGAGGAAAAGGCTGGCAGAAGACAAGAGAGTTGAGGGAGCATAATTGTGGAGCAAGGCCCAGAGGAACAGACAGGACCAGAAAGAAGAGTTGATTTTCACCAGACATCACAATCTTGAATTTAAAGAGATTCTCTTGCCAAATATCAAAACGATAGAACATGGCAGGAATGTAGTAGGCGTGTTTGTGTGTGAATGTGTGTGCATGTGGAAATGCATAGCAGCTAATGATCAACAGTAGGCTAATGTACAGCATAAGCCCTGAAGGTTAGCTCATATGCAATATTATGCAATATATTGTAGTGTGAAAGTGTTCTATTTGCCCCACCAATCAAAGTAGTGATCATTTTGAAATTGAAAATTACTTTGCTACTCTAGTGAGTGTGTCCTCTTTTTGGAATTTATATAGAATGACACACACCTGTTCCTGGAGTAATGATGAACTTTGCTCTTTTATAGGGCATGAGGTGCCATACAAGTGTATGTGTGTAAATTGCTAGACAGATGTAGATTTCTTGAGAGAGCATAAAACATCAGATGGAATGTAGCCAGAGGCTCTTAAATTCACTGAAATGCAGTGATGTTTTTAGTCTTACCTAGATCACTGTGAGATTTCAACTTGAGAGATCTTTGTATTTAATATATATATCCACAATGCAAGTGAGTTTTTAGCCCTGTAAACACCTTCCTCTACAAAACTAGTATTCTCACTTTTAAGAGTTGTTTCAGAGTAACAGAATCATCTTGCTATTAAGTGAATTTTCAAATAATGTTACCTCTTATGTCATTTCAAATATTTTGTTTTGCATCTTATCACCATCAGCACATGACATACTATGAGGTGATCTTGGGAAGGGAGGATACACACTGTGTGCTCTAGCCCGGTCCTGGGCCACTGACCTTTGGATTTTGACACAAGGAAGAAATAAACTATACTTTCTTATTTAATTCATCATTGTGTTTTCTGTCTCTCTCAGGCAAGTCTAAAGCTAACTATCTCAAGACCATTGTTTCATCATAATTATTGTTTATAAGCATTTGAATTTGTATTATAAAATTTGAAATAATTTTTTTATTTTAAAAAGAAAATGATTATTTTGGGTTATTAAAACCCAGTGAATTTTGAAAATTGTGTGTCAGTGGCTATCAGTCAGAATTTTAAAAAAAAATCTGAATTATGCAGAGCAATATTTCCTAAAATGTGTTCCCTAGGATAATCTGATAAAATATTCTGGGTAAATAAAACCTTCCATATTTTCTCCCTCTCTTAGAGATTCACAAAAAATGACATTAATACATTAAATGCTAAGAAAACTTCTTGGAAAAGAAGAACAAAGTTGGAGGTCTCATACTTCCTGAGTTCAAAACATACTACAAAGCAACAACGATCAAGACAGTTGTGGTACTAGCATAAAGACAGACATCTATACCAACAGAACAGAATAGAGAGCTCAGAAATAAACTGAGCTCAGAAATAAACTTGCGTATAAATGGGCAAATAGTGTTTGATAGTAGTACCAGGACCATTCAGTGGGAGAAATGGCAGTCTTTTCAACATACGGTATTGGGAAAACTAGACATCCACATGCAAAGAATGAAGTTGGACTCTTAACTTACATCATACATAAAAATTAACTCAAAATACATTAATGACCTAAATATAAAACCTAAAACTATAACACTCTTAGAAGAAAATATGTGGGAAAATCTTCGTAACATTGGATTTGACAATGATTTCTTGGATATGACATCAACAGCACAGGAAACAAAAGAAAAGATAGTTAAATTGGACTGCATGAAAATTTAAAACTTCCTTGCATCAAAAAAAATAAAAAAAGATCAACAGAGTGAAAAAGGTAATCTACAGAATGTGAGAAAATATTTACAAATCATATATTTAATAAGGGGTTGATATTCAGAATATATAAAGAACTCCTATAACTCAACAACAAAAATCCAAGTAATACAATTAAAAAATGACCAAAGGACTTGAATAGACATTTCTCCAAATATTATTATAAATGGCCAACAATCACATGAACAGATGTTCAACCTCACTAACCATTAGGGAAATGCAAATTAAAACAACATTTAGATGCCACCCCACACTCACTATGATGGCTAGTATCCAAAAACCAGAATATAACAATGTTGGTGAGGATATGGAGAAATAGGAACCCTTTTGCACTATGGGTGGAATTGTAAAATGGTACAGCTGCTATAGAAACCCATATTGTGGTTCCTCAAAAAAATTCAAAATAGAATTGCCATATATGATCCAGCAATTTTACTTCTGTGTTTGTAACCAAGAATATTGAAAGCAGGAACTCAAACGTATATTTGTATACCCATGTTCATGGCAATAGCCAAAATGTTTAAGCAAGCCAAATGTCCATCAGTGGATGAATGCATCAACAAAATGTGTTATATACATACAGTGGAGTATTATTCAGCCTTCAAAATGGAGTGAATTCTGTTCCATGCTGCAACATGGATGAATCTGAGTGAACTAAACCAGTCACAAAAGGACCAATATTGTGTGATCTCACTTATGTCAGGTACCTAGAGTGGTCAAATTCATAGAGACAGAATGTTGGTTGCCAAGGTCTGAGCGTTGGAGGACATTGGGAGTTATTATTTAATGAGTATGAGTTTCAGTTTTGCAAGATTAAAAGAGTTTTGCGGATGGAGTGTTGTGAGGATAGCCCAACAATGTGAATGTACTTAATGCCACTAAACTGTACAGTTAAGAATAGGTAAGATGGTAAATTTTACACTATGTGTATTTCACCACAATTTAAAAAAAGGTATTAGAGGCTGTTTTAGGGATGTGAACTCCAGAGTGCGGCTTCCAACATTCACATCCCAAAACTGTTAACTTGCTAGTAGAGTCACCTTAGGCAAGTTACTTTAACTGTATATGCTTCAGTTTTATTATCTGTAAACTGGGGATACCTCATAGGGTTGTTACGAGTATTAAATCAGTTAGCATTTGTAAGACATTTAAATAACACCTAGCGTGTAGTATGTTCTATATAATTGTTGCTACTACAGTTTCCCTCTTTTTTCCTTAACTCTTCCTCCCCATTATTATGTTATTTGCCTCTTCTTAGGTTTGTCCACTCTAGTTGCTCTAATTACTAAAGCTGCTACAGTCTTCTCTTATCTTTTCTCTATTTTTTTTCTTTTGTCCCTTTTCTATAACCTCAAGTCTCTTGAAAAATTGCTATTTCATTACACACACTACCAGCCAGTTTAGAGTCTTGCTTTCTTTATATGGTATTTCTGTGGGTTTTTAGGTACTTTTTGTTTTATTGCCAAAGCATATTTTATTATCATTTATTGGAAGCTTGGGAGTCCTGGAAGAGTAGTTTTTGGACATTTCTAGTCTTATTCTATTAGATATCACAAAGAATGATAAAAATCTCCATTGCTGGGTTTTAATCTTAGTCACTTCAGTGTTCTCCCTATCTTAGCCTAGCTTCTCCTAGAAGTAAGGCCAAAGAAAAAAGATCATAGGCTGTTTATTTGGAAAGTGATCCCAGGGAAGAGAAGTGCAGATTGAGGAATAAAGCAAAGAAGGAAAAGCAAATACAAAGAAACATGTTTTGGCCACTGATCCATATGACTAGTGCTTGCTTCTGAGGGATAATCTGTGAATTTTTAAGAAACGTGTCTTAAAGGAAGAAAAGGAAAAGCATTTATCTTTCAGCTTCCATCTCCCCTAAGTCAAGGGTGACCCCATGGCATTCATCTTACTACATTTCTAGGCTTCACATGCATAACTCTAAGCAGATCTCTGTGGGTGTTTTATACCATCATTCAGTGAGCTCTGAGATAGGCAGTGATATGTATGCATCATAGGTCTCAAATAAAGTACTATCAGATTGCACCTGTGAAAAATTAGTCAAAGGCCATACAGACCTTGTTGCTATAGCAGTGCTGTTGGTACAGCAGTGCTGTTGGAGATGGTACTGAGAAATTTGAAATGGTGCACCAAAGGTGTCCAGTACAGTCTGCTCCTTGTACCACTCAGATGTACTTGTGTTCGCAAATCCAGTGTGTCTTCAAAGTGTGTCTACATCTCTCTTCAGTGTGTGTCTACATCTCTCTTCAAAGTGTTGGCCTGATGCAGTCTCTGCAAATATTTAAACAAGAACGTTAGTTGAACAGGTTACAGTCACTCCTGTTGAAGCTGGTTCTGAGGCTATAACTGGTATCCATCACCTCACCCCTCCATCAGTCATTCTAGATTTTTCTCAGCCTTGGCTAGAATGTTTGTTAATCAAGTTGCTTGCGTGATAGAGTGATTCAGATATTTATTGTTGGCAGACTGAGCACGTAGACCTCGTTAAGCTGTGGATGCAACTTTACGTTCATCATTAACGTGGGTTGTGGAAGTGCCACAGACATTCCACTAAATCCCCTGAATTCAAGACATTTTCTTTCTGAACCACGTTGTTTAGCAGTAGCTCTAGTTGCTCATGGTAATTAAGGTTGGTTATTCCCTGTATAAATAAATTAATAAAGTAATAAATAATAAATAAAGTAATAAAGACCTTTATTTACTTTCATCCATTGTAATAAGAAGCCCCAAATGATTGAATGGTAGTAGTTACTTCAAACACGGTAGAACTCTTGCATTGTCACCATGTGGAAGCATTGCCTTTTGGAAACCAGGACCTTTAACAAGCAGAAACTAAGCTTCTGGGAAAGAAAGTACAAATTATGCAAATAGGTTATAAGAGGTGATTGTGAGAGATGACAATTCCATTTTCAACCCTTGATTTCTGGGCTCATGAATTTTGGTTTGGGAAACACAGCACCAAATATTACCATTAGTTCAGTTTGTATATTATATCCTAGAAGAAAATGTTAAACATGAAAGGGAATTTTCCTGAGCAGATACTTAATCGAGGTTGTAATATTCCTTTAATATGCTATTCTGTTAGGTCAACTACTTATAAATGAATTGTATAAGTCCAGTTGATCAATCCTGTGATCATTTGCCTATTGATTTCCTTTTTCATAAAATGGTTCTCTTGATCAAGACAGTGTTGTTCAGGGCTTCCCTGGTGGCGCAGTGGTTGAGAGTCCGCCTGCCGATGCAGGGGACACGGGTTCGTGCCCCGGTCCGAAAGATCCCACATGCCGCAGAGCGGCTGGGCCCGTGAGCCATGGCCGCTGAGCCTGCGCGTCTGGAGCCTGTGCTCCACAATGGGAGAGGCCACAACAGTGAGAGGCCCACATACAGCAAAAAAAAACAAAACAAAAACAAAGACAGTGTTGTTCAGGATATCATGCCTATAGATCAGGTATTCTGTAATCCCCTAAGAGATGGCGCTGGAAGAGGCACTGTGAGTAAGAAAGGAGATGTAGGTTTAATTCTGGTAAGTGCAAATTGCTGCTGCCTCCATAGTAAAAGGGATCTGATGTACTCCACCTGATGACAGGTGGTTGGCTGGTATCCTTGAGGGATGATGCCATATCAAGGGCTCACCTGGCTGGTTGGACTTTCATCAGTGGCAGTACCTAAATTAGCCTTGGTGAGAGAGAATCCATGGTGTTGGTCCGATGGATAGCCGCCATCCCTTCCACCATTTTTCCTCCATTATGGGCCCATTGTTCTAGCACTGAGGTAGCTGAGAACAGAGGCTGGATGATATCCTTAGGTTCAGGATTTTTTGTCCACTTAGATGTTGAGTAATTCCTCTATGGTAGAGGCTGTTTTCTGGGCATTAATCTTAGATCCAAAAAGATTCACGTACTTTGTGCCTTCTCACATATTTTATCCACATACTTCTTTCTCACTCTACACTCTGATTTTCCAATTTTGTTTCTTCCATACCCTTAACCAGCCAGTCAAATCTAGGAATCTATGTACAATTGTACTATGCCACTTCCACCTACATGTAGTTGAATGGGTAAATGTTTTACTTTCAGCTCTGCTCACTGGGAGGACTTCCTCTCACCCATTTCCATTTATGGCCAGCACCAACATACGAAACTGACTCAACTGTGAACCTGCTTAAATTTTTTCCTTCTCCATCAGTTGGTGTTGGGAAAATACCCTGTGAGCCCAGGATTGTGAGTTGAAGAAGAGATGCTCAGTGCAACAGTGGTAGATGCCATGGAAGGTTTCACTACCTGTTTATGTGATTTACTTGTGCCTTTTCAACTTCAAATGTACCATTTCCATCAGATGATATATTGTTGCTTTGTCTTCTCTACCTTATGACTCTATGTATTGATAATACCCAGTTCTTTATGGGAAGCTTTGGTTGTATACTCATCTGGTGTCTCATGGTCAGATACTCAGGCTCTATTAAGGGTTAGAAACAAACCAGGATTATTTTGCAAGCATAGAATGGTCTCTGCAGCAGGAAGCATGGCTTTGCTCTAGAATGCGGGCATATGTGCTGTTAAGTCTCTTGTGACTTGCCAGAGACTCCTCAAAGTGTCCTTATCTACCATGGCTACCTCTATCACCATTGACTTGCTCAACCAAGTAATATAGCCTGAGTGGCAGGGCAATTTATACTAAATTCTGAATTGCCATAGAGCCTTCTCTTGCTCTAGGTCCACTTAAAACTGTCACATGAGAGTTATCTGATAGTTGCTTTATTAGCCAAAATTGAGTGTATTGCCTTCAAAATCCAAAAAGACCTTAAAATGCATTATGTCTTATTATTAGTTTTAGGGAGTGTAAGTTGCAACAGCCTGTATTTTTACCTTAGAGGGGATGTCCAAGTTTTGCCCAGATCTTTGGATCCTTGAAATGTTTGATAGCATGGAAGACTTCTGAATTTTTCTGGGTTTTTCTGAAGTATGATTTCTCCAGAATATCAAGATGATTAAGGGTTCCTGCAAATTATATGTTGACAGAGAACAATAAAGTTAATATGACTCCAAAGCAAGGCAATGATTGTGTATTGGGTCTTTCCCATGTATAAATGAATACTTTTCATCCCTGTTATTGAAGGGAATTGAAAAGAATGTATTCACCACTTCAGTAGCTGCACACCAAATGCTGGAGATGGTGTTGATCTCTTTCAGTAAAAATACCATATTCTTTACTGTTGTTGCAGTTACCACTTTTTGTGGCCCACTGTCATTTTTTTTTTTTTATAATTCATCTGGTTTTTGTAGTGAACAAGCAGGTGAACTGAATGGGGATATGATGAGAAATAGCATCCTTCATCCTTTGATTTTGTTGCTGGTCTCTGCAAATCCTCCTAGAATGCAGTAACGCTTATGATTTACTATCTTGGTTAAGTAAAAGAAATTTCAGGGGCTCCATTTAACTCTCCTATCACAGCATAATTTACTCCACAGACCAGGGAACCAATGTGAAGAGTCTACTAGTTACTACGTATATCTTTCACAGTTATACAGTTAGTGGCATAAAACAACCACAGCATAGTTACATAGACCCAATGAACCTACTAGGAGATGGATTTGGGCCAAAACTCTATATTAGGTCTGGCTATGGTGTCTTTGTAGCCATTGCACTCTGAATCATGGATGAGTGATTACATTTCAGTTTTTCAGTCCAATACCCTTAAGGTACACTTTAACACATATTCCTCTGATTCTTGCCAAAGACGTTTAAGACATGCGATTTCTTTAATCTGTAAACTGTTTACTCTCTGAAGAGGTAACTTTCTTGCTCAAGCTGTGTTGTCATCCAGTCCTGCTCACTATTTTGGTGGCAATAAGGAGAGGCTGGAGCATCTCTTGTGGAGAACAACCATTATCTTGTGAGGTTGTTGTCTCAGATGTAGTCATTATGCAGTCTTCCGTCAATGGAAGGCTGTTCTCTTCAGGCAAAAGAAAAGAGACTGCTTTTGTCAGCATTGAAAATTCAATGGAATTTAGTTTAAGATACATGCTGTATATCCCCATCCCAGGTCTTAGGGCCCCTTTCTTTCTCTCTCAGGACACTACTTTGGCTAAGAGACCTGTTGATTTTATTTGTACCTGTGACTTCTTTGCACCTCTAGCCCTAATTTCATCACATTCTTTCCTGCAGCTTCAGGAGATAAGGGAGGCCCTCTGGTTCTCACATTTTCTTTTTCTTTTTCTTTTTTTTTGCGGTGTGCAGGCCTCTCACTGTTGTGGCCTCTCCCGTTGCGGAGCACAGGCTCCGGACGTGCAGGCTCAGCGGCCATGGCTCATGGGCCCAGCCGCTATGCGGCATGTGGGATCCTCCTGGACCGGGGCACGAACCCGTGTCCCCTGCATCGGCAGGCGGACTCTCAACCACTGCACCACCAGGGAAGCCCCTCACATTTTCTTTTTAAAGGCTTCCAAAACAGTTAACAAAACTCAGCGAAAGTTGAACTCCAACTGATGGAGAAGTCTGTTGGTCCAGCAAAATTCAGCTGAAGTAAAGGGCATGACTGAAGGGACGGATTTGAAAATTTTGTGTAAGAAATGTCCATGCAATACATTCCTCACATCTTGCAGGATAAGTCTCCCAATTTTATAAAGTCCGTCTCCTAGCTTTGACTGAGTCTCTAATAGGCCATTTGACTGTTCTACAAGGCTAGCTTCCTCCTGGTGATGATTTGGATAATAAAACAAAACAAAAAATCCCTTGATGTCAGCTTATTGTCTGACTTACTTCACTGGCTACCACCCCTAGATACTACTGCCCTTGTCATCACTTCTAATCACTGTTGCTGGGCTTCCACATTTAATAAATCTTAAATTTTCCTTGTATACCCAGTCTATTTTAGGAACTCAGCCCAAACTAAGGAATTTATTATATACAAATAGGGCTATCCTTCATGAGCAAAGGCAACATTAGAGACTGGCTGCTTTCTATCCGTCTCTGATTGTTCTCCCAAACCCCTCACCACACACACCTGTGTTCTTCTCTACCTTACATGGACTTTGCTCTTTCATGATTTCAGTTTACCATTAGCTCTTTAAAAATTTTTTTTTAAATTTTAATACAATTCTAAAGGTTACTTTCCATTTACAGTTATTACAAAATATTGGCTATATTCCCTGTGTTGTACAATACATCCTTGAGCCTATCTAACACCCAATAGTTTATACCTCCCACTCCCCAACCTGTATATTGCACCCCCCCCCACTGGTAACCACTAGTTGGTTCTCTATATCTGTGAGTCTGCTTCTTTTTTGTTATATTCACTACTTTGTTGTATTTTTTAGATTCCGCATGTAAGTGATATACAGTATTCGTCTTTCTCTGTCTGACTTACTTCATTTAGCATAATGCCCTCTAAGTCCATCCGTGTTGCTGCAAATGGCAAAATTTCATTCTTTTTATGGCTGAGTAGTATTCCATTGTGTATATATATATACCACATCTTTTATAATCCGTTTACCTGTTGATGGACACTTAGGTTGCTTCCATGTCTTGGCAATTGTAAATAATGCTGCTATGAACATTCTGGTGCATGTATCTTTTCAAATTAGTGTTTTTGCTTTTTTTGGATATATACCCAGAAGTGGAATTGCTGAATCATATGGTAGTTCTATTTTTAGTTTTTTGAGAAACCTCCATACTGTTTTCCACAGTGGCTACACGAATTTACGTTCCTACCAACAGTGTACGAGGGTTCCCTTTTCTCCACATCCTTGCCAACATTTGTTATTTGTGTACTTTTTGATGATTGCCATTCTGACAGGTGTGAGGTGATATCTCATTGTGGTTTTGACCTGCATTTCCCTGGTGATCAGTGATGTTGGGCATCTTTTCATGTACCTGTTGGCCAGCTGCATTTCCTCTTTGGAAAAAATGTCTATTCAGTTCTTCTGCCCTTTTTTAATCAGGTTGTTGTTGTTTTTTTTTTATGTTGAGTTATATGAGCTGTTTACATACATTGGGTATTAATCCCTTATTGATCATATCATTTTCTCCCATTCAGTAGATTGTCTTTTCATTTTGTCAATGATTTCCTTTGCTGTGCAAAAGCTTTTATGTTTAATTAGGCCCCATTTGTTTAGTTTTGCTTTTATTTCCTCTACTTTAGGAGATGAATCCAAAAAAATAGTGCTGTGATTTATGTCGAGTATTCTGCCTATGTTTTCCTCTAGTTTTATAGCATCCAGCTTTATAGCATCCAGTCTTACCTTACCTTTATAGCATCCAGTCTTACCTTTACCTTTAGGTCTTTAATCCATTTTTAGTTTATTTTTGTTTATGGTATTAGAGGATGTTCTAATTTCATTGTTTTACATGTAACTGTCCATTTTTCCCAGCACCACTTATTGAAGAGACTGTCTTTTCTCCATTGTATATTCTGGCCTCCTCTGTCATAGATTAATTGACCATAAGTGTGTGAGTTTATTTCTGGGCTCTCTATCCTGTTCCACTGATCTATGTATGTGTTTTTGTGCCAGTACCATACTCTTTTGATTACCATAGCTTTGTAGTATAGTCTGAAGCCAGGGAGTATAATTCCTCTAGCTCTGTTCTTCTTTCTCAAGATTGTTTTGGTTATTCAGGGTCTTTTGTGTTTACATATAAATTTTAAAATTATCTGTTCTAGTTCTGTGAAAAATGACCTTGGTATTTTGATAGGGATTGTGCTGAATCTGTAGATTGCCTTGGGTAGTGTGGTCATTTTTACCATGTTGATTCTTCAATCAAAGAATATGGTATATCTTTCCATCTGTTTGTGTAGTCTTCAATTTCTTTCATCAGGGTCTTATAGTTTTTGGTGTACAGGTCTTTTGTCTCTTTAGGTAGATTTGTTCCTAGGTATTTTATTCTTTTTGATGTGATGGTAAATGGGATTATTTCCGTAATTTTTCTTTCTGATACTTTGTTGTTAGTGTATAGAAATGTAACAGATTTCTGTATATTGATTTTGTATCCTGTAATTTTACTGAATTCATTGATAAGCAGTTTTCTGGTGGTGTCTAGGATTTTCTATGTATAGTATCATGTCATCTGCAAGCAATGACAGCTTTACTTCTTCCTTTCCAATTTGGATTCCTCTTATTTCTTTTTCTTCTTTGATTGCTATGGCTAGGACTTCCAAAACTATGTTGAATAAAAGTGGCAAGAGTGGGCATCCTTGTCTTGTTCCTGACCTTAGAGGAAATGCTTTCAGTTTTTCACCATTGAGCATGCTGTTACTATGGGTTTGTCATATATGGCCTTTATTATGTTGAGGTAGGTTCCCTCTATGCCCACTTTCTGGAGAGTTATTTTCATAAATGGATGCTTAATTTTATCAAAAGCTTTTTCTGCACCTATTGATATTATAATATGGTTTTTATTCTTCAGTCTGTTAATGTGGTATATCACATTGATCTGTGGGTATTGAAAAATCCTTGCATCCCTGGGATAAATCCCACTTGATCATGTTGTATGATACTTTTAATATATTGTTAGTTTTGGTTTGCTAGTATTTTGTTGAGGATTTTTGCATCTATGTTCATCAATGATATTGGCCTTTAAGGAGGCCAGCATCACCCTGATACAAAAGCCATTAGCCTTTATGGCCCTGACTCTATGTCATGGTTTCTCTCTATGCATCATCCAGCCTCAGTCTCTCACAGTTAACTGCTTCAATATCCCAATATCTCAAAGTTTAAATTCTTCAAAGAGACTTTCATCTAGGCCATGTCATACCATCTAAATAGCCATCGATTGATTGGCTACGTTTGGCTCTTGCACTTACCAGTTTTTCAATAAGCTGGGATGCTGAGGGAAGAGAATATGTAGGATCAAACCCGCATACTCACATCTTCCTCCTCAGTGAGGGCAATGGGTAGGGCATCTTTCCTTGGAAGGAACTGTGAGTGCAGTATGTACCAGCATTGATCTATTAACATGTAAACTTTCATATACCAACTGTTCTTATCAGGACAGAAGTGCCATGCTCTGTCTTGGGAATGGAAGAAGACATAGAAACAAACTTCTTAAACTTGCTAGTTGTTTTTTCCTCCCCGTTGATTCAACTATTTGTATATCTCAAATATGACAATAAATAATGAATGGATAAGAATTAAATAACCTTCATTCTCTCTTCTAATTCACAATTAACTAAGCACTTTATGTTGTTAATCCAATTAATTACCCACAATTAAACTAATCATCTTATTTATATATAGATTTGTTATATGAAATACTATCAAATGTTATATTTTATTGTGCTTTAATTTACAAAGCACTTTTGTACCCTTTACTACATTCGGTCCTCACAACAACCTGGAGAATTCGGTGATAGAGATTGAACTAAATTCATAATATAGATGAAGAAACTGCTGAACATCTTATCCATGTCATATACCTAAAATTCAGCAATGTGCAAATAGAAGCCTTGTCAGATTTCCAGTCAAGTGCACCTTCTTTTATACCATATCATATCATATATTTTTATATATGTGCATACAGGTTACATCAATGAGATCCTGCTTTGTACATTTTTTCTTTATATTTTTACAGGACCATGGAAACACACACACACACACACACACACACACACACACACACACACACACACACACACACACACACACACACACACACACACCCATATGCATATACCCACAGTCTGTTGTAATCATTTTCTTTAGAAGTGAAAGAAAGGAGTTGGACTAGATGATTTCTACCATCTCTTTTATTCCTTATATTCAGATTTTTAAAAACTTAGACAACATAACACCCTGAGGAAACCCACTTTTATCATACTGTAAGCCATTATTAGTATATTTCTCTCTCACTTTCACTAGAAAATCAGCTCCTGTGGGCTGTACCATTCCAGATTTGTATTTGTGTCCCTACTGCGAAGGATGGCGCCTTTCACATAGTAGGCATTTAATACATTCATTGGTTGAATGAAACAATAATTGGAAATCAAATTTTAGCTCATAATTCTGAAGACATCACATGTTATTATTCATGATTATATTGGAATAGAGGCCTTGAACAATTGAAAATCAAACTTTAGTTTTCAGTTTAGGGCATCAATATTAGTAGAGCCAACTTAAAGCAAAATGATGAAGTAGGCCAAGTGAGTTCTCAGTGATTCTATATCACTTCTCTTCCAAAGATGTTTGGTAGTGAGTACATAATTCACTCACCAAAATGTTCAGAATTGATAGAAAGACAGACTTGAAAAAGGCAGAAATGGATAGTGAAGATTTAATGAAGTAGAGTTAAAAAATAGATTTAATAAAATCTAAGGTACTCTTCTGTGAGCAAATAAATGACTTTGAAAAATAAAAAATGGCCTGATTTTAGTTTAGATGACTCAATTGTATAACAATGAAATAATTCACTTAAGAATAAAGTGGATTGTGTTCTTAGTTCTGTAGCAGTGACTAGCTTGTTTATTTCATTGCAATTTGTTCCAATGTCAGTGACTTATCTTAAAAATATCAAACTTAAATGAGACACTTAGGATTTCCTGCAAGGAAAATACGTTTTAAATGTACCTCTTTGTATAAAATTGACATTGTGTTTCTAATTTGAAGACAGAAAATAATTTATACGATAATATTGAAATGCATAATACACATAGTAGCTATTTGCTATTATTGGCATAAATCTAATGATTGCACATCAATTTTTATTTTTAATTCATTAATAATGTCAATATTACATGGAAGTTTGAACCTCCACAATACAAGGATGATTGAATACGTTGATGTGTTTGTGAGCTCCCAATTTGGCGACATCCGACATACTAGGATAATTTTACTGCTATGAGTTTAGGATGACCACATTTCCCATAAGTTGAAGTTCCATGTCTGATTTATGCTTGTTTTCATTTTTAAAAGGCAATTTATTTTTAATAACTGCACCCCATATTTTGTTTATGCCACATATGTTCAATCTAATAATTTATTTTGTTCACTTTGTACAGTTTTCTTGACTCCTTCTGTTTTTTCCTTTTTAAGCATTAAAGTTACCATGGAAATGGTGCCGTTAACATCATGGGTGGGGCTTTTACACAAATGTATCTAGTTGCACATTGTGAGGTTTTAAGATTCAGACCATGTCACTGAGTGAGAAAAATCAAGGTTGACATGCATTGTACCTTCAATATGTGTTTTAGCACATTAGTTACAGAAAACTGTGTTTAGGTAAACTTTTTATTTATTTATTTATTTATTTTATTTATTTAATTTTGGCTGTGTTGGGTCTTCATTGCTGCATGTGGGCTTTCTCTAGTTGCGGTGAGCAGGGGCTACTCTTCGTTGTGGTGCGCGGGCTTCTCCTTGAGGTGGCTTCTCTTGTTGCGGAGCATGGACTCTAGGCGTGCGGGCTTCAGTAGTTGTGGCACGAGGGCTCAGTAGTTGTGGTTCATGGGCTGTAGGGCACAGGCTCAGTAGTTGTGGTGCACGGGCTTAGTTGCTCCGCAGCATGTGGGATCTTCCCAGAGCAGGGCTCGAACCCGTGTCCCCTGCATTGGCAGGCGGATTCTTAACCACTGCGCCACTAGGGAAGCCCCTAGGTAAACTTTTGATTGAAAATTAAATGACAGAAGAATAAAAGTTAAATCTTAAAGCTCTCCTGGTAATACTGATTGGTTTATATTATACTTTACACATGTATTGTTAATTATCTAAATATTAATGGTGTATAATAAAAGGTATCTGTAGCATAATATATTATCTATGTGCCTTTTTTACAAAATTTAAATTAAGAAAATTCAACATCTGTGTGTGTTTTTTTTAATATTGGTACTATGACATGCCTTTGTAGGTCACATGGCTAAGGGATATTAGACCATTTACTTGTATTTCTAATAGATGCCTTGATATGGAGAGAATCGTGTACCATGTGAAAAGAGCTTGTCACTTTAGTATGTTATATGTGGTTTTAGAATATAAAAACGCCAAAGGTATTTTTATTTTCAATATTAATTAATTTTCATTCTCATCCTTAAAACTCACATCTAGAGGAGTGTTGATTTTCATAAATGGTGTCCAAAATATCTTGAAACATTTTCCTCTAATAATATATGCTGAAACTTTATATAGTATTGCTTAGAAACATGTTGACTTGAAAGATTTAAAAAATTAGGAGGTCCTTGATCTATCATTAAAATATTTGTTTAGTTGCTGATAAAGTATCATATCTAAATTTAAAATATAATACAGAGATATGCAAATTTTGACCCATGGGCCAGATCTAGTTCACTACCTGTGTTTGTAAACAAAGCTTTATTAGAACATGGCCACAATCATTTATTTATATGTATTGTCTATGATTGTTCTCACACTATTAATAGCAGAAACGAATAGCTGTAACAAAGATCACATAGCCCACAAAACCTAAATTATTTACTAACTGTCCCTTTACAGAAAAGTCTGCCTACCCCTGATATAATACATCTCCTATTATTCCATTTTTAAACCAACAGTCGAACAAATGGAAAAATATAAAAAAACTGTGGCTATATATTTATCCCAGCACTATTTCTTGAAAAGATATTTTAACTATGGACTTAGCACCCTTGTCAAAATTCAGTTGAGCATATAGAAATGAGGTTTATTTCTGAACTCTCAATTCTACTCTATTAATTTATATGTCTACCCTTATGCCAGTCCCACACTGTCATGGTTACCATTGCTTTGTAACAAATTTTGAAAGTGTGAAGTATGCGTCTTTCATATTTTGTTCTTCTTTTTTAAGAACCTTTTGGTTATTCTTGGTTCCTTACAATTCCTTATAAATGTTATAATCAGCTTGTTAATTTCTACAAAGAAGTCAGCTGGGTTCTGATAAGAATTGCATTGAATCTGTAAATTAATTTGAGGAGTATTGCTATGTTAGCAATATTAAGTCTTCTGATCCATGACATGGGATGTTTTTCCATTCATTTAGATGTTCTTTAATTTCTCTCAACAATATTTCTTGTTTTCAGAGTCTGAGTTGTGTACTTCTTTTCTTAGTAATATTTTATTCTTTTTTGATGCTATCACAAGTTGGTTTTCTTAATTTAATTTTTAGATTGTTCATTAAGAATGTAAAAATATAGTTGATTTTAGTACGTTGATACCTGCAACATTGCTGAACTTGTTTATCAGTCCTGATAGGTTGCTTTCTTTTAAGTGGATTTCTTAGGAATATTTTCTATGTATAAGATTATGTCATCTGTAAGTAGAGATAGTTATACTTTTCCATTCTAATCTCAATGGTTTTTATTTATTTTTCTTGCTTAATTTCTGGCTAGAACCAATTTTGATTAGAAGTGATGAGAATGGATATCCTTGTTTCTGATATAAGGGAGAAAGCAGCTAGTCTTTCACCATTAAATATAATGTTTGCTGTGGGTTTTTCATAGTTACCTTTGATCAGGTTGAGGAAGTTCCCTCCTATTCTTAGTTTGTTGAGTGTTTATATTATGAAAAGGTGTTGGATATCATCAAATGCTTTTCCTGAATTTATTGAGATGATTATATGGGTTTTTTTTTTATTCAATTGATATGGGGTACTACATTACGAATGTTAAACCAATCTTCCATACCTGGGATAGATCCCACTTGTCCATATTGTATAATTCTTTTTTTTTAAGATTTATTTGCAATTTATGTATTTAATTTATTTTTGGCTGCATCAGGTCTTAGTTGCGGCATGCGGGATCTTCTTTGAGGCACGCAGGCTTCTCTCTAGTTGTGGTATGAGGATTTTCTCTTCTCTAGTTGTGGCACACAGGCTCCAGGGCACCTGGGCTCTGTAATTGTGGTGTATGGGTTCCAGAGCACATAGGCTCTGTAGTTTGCATCATGCAGGCTCTCTAGTTGAGACACGCGAGCTCAGTAGTTGTGGCACATGGGCTTAGTTGCCCTGCGGCGTGTGGGAGCTTAGTTCCCTGACCAGGGATCAAATCCACATCCCCTGCATTGTAAGGCGGATTCTTTACCACTGGACCACCAGGGAAGTCCCCATATTATATAACTCTTTCTATGTTTTGCTAGATTCAGTTTGGTAGTAATTTGTTAAGGATTTTTGTGTCCATATTCATAAGAGATATTGGTCTATAGTTTTCCTTTATTTCCCCAAGTCGTTGTATGTTTTTAGCATCATTGTAATACTGGCCTCATAGAATGAGTTATAACATGTTTTCTCTTCTATTTTTTGGAAGAATTTGTGAACAATTGTATTAATTCTTCTTAAATGGTAGAATTCAGCAAGTGAAGCCATATGGCCTTGAGTTCTTCTTTATTTGACCTTTTTTTAATTACTAATTTAATTTCATTACTTGTTATAAGTCCTTCAGATTATGTATTTCTTTGTTGAGTCAGTTTTGGTGGTTTCTTTCTTTTCAGGAATCTGTCCATTAAATGTTATCTAATTTATTCACGTATGATTGTTTATAGTAATCCTTTCAATTTCTGTAAGGTAAATAATAATGTCCTCCCTTTTATTTCAGATATCAGTAATTTGAGTCTTCTCTCTTTTTACTTTGGTCAACCTAGCTAAATATTTGTCAATTTTGTTGATTTTTCAAAAAACCAAGGTTGGGTTTCAATGATTTTTTTTCTGTTGTTTCTTTGTTTTCTATTTCATTAATTGTCATTCTAATTTTTATTATTTCCTTTGTTCTGTTTTCTTTAGGTTTTGTTTGCTTTTCTTTTCCAGTGCCTTAGGTTTAAGGTTAGGTTATTGATTTGAGATATTTTTTCTTTAGTAATATAGGCATTTAAAGCTAAAAATTTTCCTCTAAGAAGTGCATTATGTAAGTTTTGATATGTTCCCATTCATTTCAATGTATTTTGTAATTTCCCCTTTTATTTCTTTTTTGATCCCATTTGCTATTTAGGAGTACACTGTTTAATTTCTACATAATTTTGAGTTTCTCAAATTTTTTTGTTGTTGATTTCTAATTCCATTCCATTGTAGTTGGGGAATATACTTTGAATCATTTTAAAACTTTAAAATTTATTGATGTGTGTTTTATGCCCTACTAAATTATCTACTCTGGAGAATTTTCCATGTTACTTGAGAAGAATGTATTTCTATTGTTGGGTAGAGTGTTCTATAAATGTCTGTTAGGTCTAGTTGGCTTATAGTTTTGTCCAAGTCTTATATTTTCTTATTGATCTGCCTAGTTATTTTACCCATTATTGAAAGAGGGGTTTTGCGTGTACACTTATTATTTTTGAATCGTCTATTTCTTCCTTCATTTTTATCACTTTTCGCTTCAGTATTTGGGTGCTCTGTTATTAGGTGAATATATGTTTATAATTTGTATATATTCCTGATGGATTAACTATCATTATAATTTTTAAAAATCTCTAGTAACATATTTTGTTTTAAAGCCTATTGCTTCTGATATCAGTACAGTCACTCCAAATTTCTTGTGGTTGTTGTTTGCATGTTATATCTTTTTCCATCATTTTACTTTCATTTGTGTCTTTGAATCTAAACTGTATTTCCTGTATACAGAATATAGTTTGATTTTTTTTTTTTAAATCCAGCCTGACAGTCTTTGCCTTCACATTGGATTGTATAATCTACTTATGTTTATGTTACTATTGATAGAGATGTCTGTCATTTTACTTTTTGTTTTCTGTATGTCTCATATCTGTGTTGTTCCTTTGTTCCTCCTTTGCTGCTTTCTTTTACATTAATTATTTTCTAGTATGACATTTTAGATTTTTTTTACGGTGTATTTTGGGTTATTTCTTTAGCAGTTGCTCTAATACTTACCATGTACATCTTAATTTATGAGAATTTAGATTTGTAGTGTGTCTAAGTTCAACAAACAACTATGGATAATAAGAGAGTATGCTGGTTAAGCATCACATGAAAGCAGTGATTTTCAATTTATCAGCCTTGCAAATAGGAGTTGGAGATGGAAGAAATGATATATGTTGACTCTATTATATAGCCTAATTTTCAACTTGTAATAGGCCCGTGAAATAGGTTGTCTATTCAACAGAGAAAATTAGGGCTCAATGAGGTTAAGTGACTTGTACAAATTAACATAACAAATAAGATGTAAAACCAGGCTTAAGACTGCTTGATATCAAATCCTATGATCTTTTTTCTAAAATAACATGTGAAATCCAGACAAAACAAAATGCAAATATTTTAAATTTTTAACTTTGAAATAATTTTAGATTTACAGAAAAGTTGCAAAAAAAGAAAAGTACAGAGTTTCCATATAACCTCCCTTTTGAGACAGCCTGAGCTAATGTATAAAGTTCCTTTCCAAATGCTTACTAAAATTATTTAAAGAATAATGAAATTATTAAATAATTAAATAAAATTTAAAATAAATTAATTGAGCTCAAAATCAAGATGGGGAAATATATAGTAGTGAGAAATAGAGTTACCTCAGAATAAGAGAGAGGTTGAAGCTGAACAGTTCACAGGCATTTAGGAAATAGATATAAGAAAGTTTATGGCCTTCAGTTTTTATTTCTATTCAGGAAGAACAGTATAGGCCATAAGCTCTTGAGCTACTAATATAAGGCTGGAATTAGGAAGAACTTCCTATCAATTAACTAGGGACTAGAAAATTCTCTATCGCAGGCCTATGAAGGCAGTAAGAAAGCTTGTTGTTCATCTAGGACTTTGGATAAAAGGAAATCATCCACTAGGCACTAGAACCCCAGTCAATTTTCATCAGTAAACAACAGCTCCTAGCCAAATTAAGTACTCAATATTTGCTGAATGTTTAAGCATTTTACAAAGGGACATTTCTTTACTCCACTCCCTCCTTTTCTTTACTCCACTCCCTCCCTTACTCCACAGTAAGACTACTGTGAATGCACATTAGCAATGAAGCAATATATATCATTTATGATGTGCACCAGTGAGGCATCGTGGCATCTGCTCGTCACGTAAAGTCACACTCAGCCTTTATTTTGCCACAGTGTATGGGGTTTTGTGAGTCATTTCAAGGAGCATGATGCCGCTGAGTGGCATTCAGGAGACTAAGACCTGGCAGTTGCTGGCAGAAAGGCTCTGGTGCTCCCTGGCTTGGCTGGCATCTCAGCGCATATGATTTCCCAGCAGATGAGTTGTCAGAATCTGTGGACACACGGAGGTAGGAGCAGGTGTTGACCTCTCATACACAGCCTTCTGGCATATTTCCTTTTTTCTCTTCAATTGAAAAATCATTTGTAGTAAATTGTTAGTGTTCTCTTCATTCCATCTTGTCCCTAACGCCACCTGCCATTAACCAGTGCTTCACATGGTGCTACAAAGACAATTCTCTCCTGAGAGAAAATGGAAATCTTACCTTTAAAGTATGCCATATTGTTCTCTCCTTGTATCTCAGGTTAGAGCATAAAAACTTCCAGCAGCTTTATTATATTGAGGGCAAGGAGGGATCTTAATATGGCAGAAAAATCCAGAATTTCAAATGGAAGAAAACAGCTATTAGTCTCAGAATCTGATGGACCCAAGTTTGATCTATAGCTGTGTAACTTTAGGCAAATTGATAAACATTCTTGAACATCATCTGTTCTCTCATCTGCAAAATAAGAATAATAATAGTACCTTCATAATAGGGTTGGCTATTAATATTATATATATAAAATAATAATAATAAAATTAAAATAATATATAAAGTAATATGTATAACTGATATAATTTTTATTAAAGTGAGTCCTTAAAATAATTATTGCTTCTAATGGTTGCCTTTTTCCTTTTCTTCCACCATATCGTCTTCATTAGTTCTGTAACCCAATTTGATGGGTCTCCTTTTATTTATTTTGCATAGTAAGTTTCCAGTGATCTTCCATAGATGGGGAAGATGTGCAATATACTTCCTTGTTTCTTCATCTGTGTGTTTGTCTATGAGCTGAAGTTCTTCCCTTTGTGCTTCTCAGTGAGGATATGATCATGGAAGAAGTGGACACCCATTTACTCCCTGTTGTAGTTATTATACCACTTTTCCCTAAGACAAATCCACTGCTCCCAGTTGAGGGCTTATTCCAATTACTCTGGCTGTATAGCAAATTACTCTGAACCTTAGGGTCCTAAAACAATGGCAACATTTATTTTGCTGGTGAGTTTGCAATTTGGGCAAGACTTGGTAGGGATAGCTCCTCTCTGCTCATCTGGGTCAATTGGGGTGGCTTGAAGGATAGGGCCTGGGATCACCTGAAGGCTAGTTACTCTCAGGTCCGGAGGTGAATGCTGAGAGGACTTGAGCAGTTAGAATAAGGAACAGATAGGGATCCTCAGACAGCTCTTTCTGTTTTTATGCAATCTCTCTAAATAGTCTCTCCAGCACGGCACCTTTGGGTTAACTAGACTTCTTACCTCTGGGCTATACTCTTCCAAGGCCCATATCTTAACAGAGAGAGATCTAGATGGAAACAGTGCTGACCTTTGCACTCACCCTCAGAGGGCATGAAGCATTGCCTCCACGATGGCATGAGCCACTAGGACTGACCCAAATTAGAGAAGGGAACTAGAGTTTACCTTTTAATGGGAGGAGTGTCAAAATTTTAGAGTAGCATGTGGGACCATTTTTAGAAAATTCAGTCTGCTGCAGGGTTTAGTGGATTTTTAGTGAAGAGGATCGAGTAATTGCTCCAAACATTATATACTTGATTCAGCTTCCTCAATCCCTTATGTTGAACAAAGTGGAAAGCAAATTGTCTAGACAAGCAGTTTTCAAAATTTTAGGTATCAGGGCCTCTAAAGGCTCTTAAAAATTATTGTGCACCTCAAAGAGATTTTATGTGGGTTATACCTATTTATATTTACTGCAGTAGAGTAAAACTGAGGATATTGAAAATAGTTCTTTTTCAGAAAACATGTTATTTATGCTAATGTGTAATAGAATAATTATTTTTCATGAATAAATATTTTAAACCTTTTTCAAACAAATGTTTTACTAACGGTAGTGCAATTATTTTACATTTTTGTCAGCTCTTTAATATTTGGCTTAAGAGAAGACAGTTGGATTTTCTTATTTGCTTCTGCATTCAATATGTTGAAATGTTATTTTGGTTGAAGTATAAGGAGAAATCTGGGCTTAGATATGTAGTTGAAAGAAGGAGGTGTATTTTAGTAGCCTTTTCCAATAATTATGGATATTCTCCTTTGATACTATGCCAAAACTCAGCAAGAACCAGTTTCCTAAAGGTCAGTTACAGTGTAGAATCTGAAACCATATCAATGAATCTGTACACCTGTGAGAGAAAAATGAGAGTGTAAAAGGCATACAACATCTTAATATTATAACGAAAATAGTTTTGACCTTACAGACTTCCTGAAAGTGCCTTGGGGACGTCCAGGGAGCTTGAATTACACTCAAAGAAACATAGGTATATATAATTTGTCAACAATCTTCGCCAGACTTTTGAGCATTGTTCTGTATTGATTCCTACCATTTTCTTTCTCTATGATTCTCTTTCTGATGCCTTTTCTCTTTGACCCCAATCCATCCTCTATCCTTGTCATTCTCGTCTCACGCCCTGCCATTTCGTTATTGAATTTATTAAGTGTACAACCCCTTCAGTGCCTACTGGGATCTTGCAAACTTCATCATCTTAGGTCATGAGTAAACTATATTTTTCTACCCGGTTACTCCTGTACTAACAGAAAGGCTGGGTGGTCTATGTCCAGTTGATTCATTTATTAGTGATTCATTTATCCCCAGGCTTGCCTGGGGAGACATTTGAACTCTGGTGCTCTGGATAGGGAAGGATAAAGTAGAAATGGTGAGAGTTTTTGTGGACTATGGCTACTTTTCCTCTAGAGTATTTATAATCAAAGATATCTCTTTTACTATTCTAGCATACCATCTCTATTCACTTTCTAACCTCTTATACTGTTTTTTCTATTGTATTATATTATTTACTTGATTTGTATATATTTTCCCAAGTAGCATGTCAGCTCTATGAGGGACTTTTTCTTAATTGTTTTATTTTCAGTTCTTAGAACAATTCCTGTACATAGTAGGGGCTCAATAAATATGCTATGAACTACTCTCCCCATTAAGAAGATTAAATGTGAAAATCTTTGAGGTATACATAAAAACTCATGCATTCTATATTCATGACTATTATTTTGTATCCAAATATCCTAGACTTTGAGACCTTTTATGATGAGAGGCTGTATAACAGAGTGACAAAGAACCAGATTATGAATATGAGATACCTAGGTTCAAATCCTGGCTCTCTAAATTTTCAGCTTTGTGACCCTGGGTAAGAAGCTTTGCCTCTCACTCTTTTTCTGTAAAATGGGGATGCTATTCCTGTTAGTCTCATAGCATGATAATGAGTCAAGTGCTTAGACTAGCCCCTATCATGTGGTAAAGAACAGGTACACTGTTTACTGTTCTATTATGCTCTCCTGCCTGAGTTTCACCATGCTGCTTTGATAGTGAAGAATGCCATGCTTCTTTCTAATCATGGGGAGGGAGCAATAGAGAGAAATCCTGTCCTTCAAAAGTAACAAGTAGGTCTCTTTATTTCTAGGATATTATTCACTTTATGTATAGCTTAGAGAGGGTAGATGGTCCTGGAAGTTGTAAAACTATTAAGCCAAGTTGAGGACAAGGCATGTAACGATGGGTGTGTGAAAGAAAGCTTTTCAGATGAAAAGATAAGAACCAATGCTAAGAGCTAACTTGCTTTCTGTCCTTACTGTGTGACATGCACTGTTCTAAGCCCCAAATTAAATATAATTTAATCTTTACTTGAATTATTTTCATTATCACAACACTCCTATAAGACAGTAACACCTAATATGTAGATTTTTGAAGATAGGTAAGTGAGATGCAAAAAAGGAAAGAATTTTGCATAAAGTTACATAGGCTGAGATTCAGAGTCAGGTTGTCTTGTTTCCACATCTATGCTCTTAAGCACTGTGTCATTTAAAAAAATTCCTGAGTAGCTTCCATTTTGTGCAGGTAAGTAGATTGATATTTGTACAGCTTGGCCTAGGTCCAGGCAAAAGGAAGAGGTATTAACAGGGGCCTTCCCCAGACCAAAATATTACTATGCAGATGAAAGTTCCTTGATCCATAAATCTAAGGTGTACATAACCATGATTCTCCTCTCCTCTTCTTGACCTGCGAGGACAGACATATTCTTTATTTACCACTGGGCGAAAACAAAGCAAACAGATGTGATATGCATATTAGCAAATGTACATGATCTCTTACCAAGAGCAAAATGTTCGAGAAACTGGAATGCTGTCAGGAAACCAACCACAAAGCCACTTTGGGCTTGAAAATTAAGGTACATCTAAGTACTTGAAATAAGTTGTATGCACACTATTGCTACTGTTAGGCACAAAGAAGAGCGGAATCAACTCTGGAAAAGAGCAGAGGCATCCTATAATAATGAAATGGTCATTTGTCAGCCATTAAGTCTAGAAAATGAATAAACAAAGGGCATAAAAAGCAATCAATTTCTCCTAAGGTGCCGGCTAGGGAATCACTGTTCTTCACAGATAATTGCAACTTGAGTAATATTTTATTTCTTTCAGTGCAAGTGAAATGATTTTTGTCATTGGTATTTTGTTTTGTTTTGTTTTGTTTTAGCTAAAGAAATACATTACTTCCAGTTAATGGGTTTAATTTTATTTTCACCTGCTTTTCAAAGGAGATTCTAGGCTATTTTAGACTTTATGAAAAGCAATATTCTTCTCCAGAGAGGACACAAATGTTGTCTTGTCATCTTAGAAAACATCCTGGTATCTATGAAAGCATAAAACTTTGGGGAATAATATAGTATCTGGAAAAATCAATAATATATTTAGGAGATCTTACTTCCCATATTAATTTTACTTCCAATGTAATTTGATCACATTCTTGGCCCTCAGTTTCCCTGTCTGTAAAATAACAAGACTACTGTGTAAGTAAATTTCTATCTAGCTCTTAAATTCTATGGGTTCTTTAATAGTAAGCACATTTACACATCATCTAGTTTTAAGCTTGATAACTTACAGGGACATATACAATAATATTGAAGAATTTTGTTCAAGTAAAACTTGTTCCAAGTAATAATGGAGTTGAAGAACAAGTGGTTCTTCTTCCCAGGGTTTTGGATTCCTAATGGGTAAGCTAGGATTAGAAATAACTACACTGCCTGCTTCACAGGATGAAAGATCAAATACAAGTCCTTTTTAAGACACACTTGTTTTTCTTACTCACCTTAGGCTAATGAGAGCAGAGATCTTGTCTTTCTTGTTTTCTCATTCTCCTTGGAGCCCAAACAGTCCATGACAAGACAGATACCCAGTGAATTATATTTTTATTTTTTTAAACATCTTTATTGGAGTATAATTGCTTTACAATGGTGTGTTAGTTTCTGCTTTATAACAAAATGAATCAGCTATACGTATACATATATACCCATATTTCCTCACTCTTGCATTTCCCTCCCACCCTCCCTATCCCACCCCTCTAGGTGGTCCCAAAGCACTGAACTAACTGATCTCTCTATGCTATGTGGCTGCTTCCCACTAGCTATCTATTTTACATTTGGTAGTATATATAAGTCCATGCCACTCTCTCACTTCATCCCAGCTTACTCTTCCCTCTCCCCACGTCCTCAAGTTCATTCTCTACATCTGCGTCTTTATTCCTGTCCTGCCCCTAGGTTCTTCAGAACCATTTTTTTTTAAGATTCCATATATATATGTTAGCATACAGTATTTATTTTTCTTTCTGACTTCCTTCACTCTGTATGACAGTCTCTAGGTCCATCCACCTCACTACAAATAATTCAGTTTCGTTTCTTTTTATGGCTGATATTCCATTGTATATATGTACCACATCTTCTTTATCCATTCATCTGTTGATGGACACTTAGGTTGCTTCCATGTCCTGGCTATTGTAAATAGAGCTGCAATGAACGTTGTAGTACATGACTCTTTTTGAATTATGGTTTTCTCAGGGTATATGCCCAGTAGTGGGATTGCTGGATCATACGGTAGTTCTATTTTTAGTTTTCTAAGGAAACTCCATACTGTTTTCCATAGTGGCTGTATCAATTTACATCCCCACCAACAGTGCAAGAGGGTTCCCTTTTCTCCACACCCTCTCCAGCATTTACTGTTTGTAGATTATTTGATGATGGCCATTCTGACTGGTGTGAGGTGATACCTCATTGTAGTTTTGACTTGCACTTCTCTAATGATTAGTGACATTGAGCATCCTTTCGTGTGTTTGTTGGCAATCTGTATATCTTCTTTGGAGAAATGTCTATTTAGGTCTTCTGCCCATTTTTGGATTGGGTTTTTGTTTTTTGATATTGAACTGCATGAGCTGCTTGTAAATTTTGGAGATTAATCCTTTGTCAGTTGCTTCATCTGCAAATATTTTCTCCCATTCTGAGGGTTGTCCTTTCATCTTGTTTATGGTTTCCTTTGCTGTGCAAAAGCTTTGAAGTTTCATTAGGTCCCATTTGTTTATTTTTGTTTTTATTTCCATTTCTCTAGGAGGTGGGTCAAAAAGGATCTTGCTGTGATTTATGTCATAGAGTGTTCTGCCTATGTTTTCCTCTAAGAGTTTTATAGTGTCTGGCCTTACATTTAGGTCTTTAATCCATTTTGAGTTTATTTTTGTGTCTGGTGTTAGGGAGTGTTCTAATTTCTGGGAAAACTGGACAGCTACATGTAAAAGAATAACATTTTTAAATGAATGAATGAAAACCTTTTTTTCCTGGACACAACTCCATGGAATCTTTTTGTGACTTTCAGAATCATAACCTGGATTTGAACTATGATAGATGAAAATGTGTAGGGATTAGATTTTTGCTATGATGCTCATGGACAGGCAGGTTCCTACTTAACCTTCAACATCCTCTTGACAACAGTCTACTTGCCTTGTAACTCATTTGTTTGTGAACTCTGGATTCCCTGATTTTACCTTATGAATCTGAAGATATAATTAGCATAGGCATAATTTTTGAATGTGAATTCTTAAAAGTATTCCTTCTTTTAGCTGAAAACTTAAGGCAAACAAATTTCAAGTGAAATATTTAGGTTTTTGGAGTGTGGAATTATCCAGCTTCTGTTGGTGACTTGTGGGTTTCCCCAATGACAGCTGCTGTAGAGTTCTCTCTGGGTTCCAAAGTTCTAGGCTGTTTTCATGGATGCATAATTATAAGAAGGACTCATTTTTGTAGAGAATTGATGATGATGTGAATTTGTGGAATAGTGCACCGCAAAGGTTTTAACTCAGTCTGGTTTTGGCCTCCTTTTAAAATTAATCATCCTTATTTAGAAACCTTGGAATAGATATCTGTGACCAGAGGTATAGAACAATAAATATACTGGATTGAAAGATAATAGATTTGGTAAAATTTGAATAAGTAAATTTAAATGAATTTGATAATTGCTTATGGCCAGGTATTACACTTTTGAGCTTTTCATAAAGTTAAGAAACTTTAAATTGAAAGAAATAAGTATACTGTGAAATCAGAGTTCAGCTAGTAAATGATTTATTTAATCAATTCATTTGAATACACCATCCATCCTCAACATTTCTGAGGGGTATACATTATAACTACGTGGCTAAATATAATGCGTAATAATTTGCAGTTTGCTTTGTTGGTCCTGACATATTTTTCCATTTATAATGAAGAGTCTCTTGTGAATAAGCATCGTAACCTTCACAAGCTCTTGAGAAGGCCAAGTTAAAGTAAAAAACAAAGCCCTATAAAACCACCCCACTATAAATTGGCTTTAATCTGAATGCTGTTTTCCTTGGAATATAGGAAATGTTTTTATTCTTGTCTTGGACCTCATGTAGCATTCTTCTTAGATTCTGCAATGAAGGATTTTATTGGGTTCTATTATTTGTTCAACTGTTTTTATAGTTAGATAGTAAGGACATGAAGGGGTTAGAGAGATTAATACTGCAAGGAATGCACATTGCTGACAGAATAGCAGCAATTTTTTTAATATTGCAAAGTTCATTAATAAAAGACTCCATCATAATTTTAAAAGCTGTGGTGGTGCCCATCATACAAGGTCAATGTGAGTGTTAGTTGAGTTTCGTACGTGTCTTCTACTTAGTTCTCAATGCCACTCTTAACAACTGTGACAACAATTTACCTTTCTCAAGGTTACATGATTTTTCATGTAGAAGTGTCTCTAACTTTCCTTGGATAGGACAATACAGAGGTAAAATTATAGGCTATTTGTAGACAGTCAATTTGGAAAAAAATTCTTTCCTTTTAAAAATGTATTTTCCTGTCTCCTAATTGGATGTTCAATTTAAATGGTTGGAGTTCATGTCTTTATCTTGGAGCCTCTCCTGTTCTTTCTTCTGTTTTTCTCTCTTCTTTCTCTTCTTCTCTGTCATTTTAATTTTATATTTTGCATCAGTTTTTCTTGCAAGGTATGTTTGGTTACAGGTTTATCCATCAAAGTAAACTGCTAGCGTGGTTTACCTGGTGGATTTGTCCTGGATGTGGTCTAGTTGGTTGATTTTGTATATTCACAATCTGGAATTACACAAATGAGATTGAGTGAAAAAGTCATAAATCAATAGAAAGTGATAGTAACAGATACAAAAACATTCAAGTTAGGAATTCAGACTACTGAGACCTGCCATCTAGGAGACATACAACTACCTGTAATACACAATTTTTCTGTTGGTTTCCTCTTTTGTAAAACCCTATTCATGAGTTAACGCCATATTTTTCATGATTTTAGATTTCTGTTTTTCTACTGGCCAAATTAAATAGTAAAGATTTGCTTTTGATATCAGTTGGTATCCCAAGGAAAAAAAATGTATTTTCCACATTTTTATGACATATGGACTTATTTTTTAAATGAAATCTATAGACAGCAATATAAGTAGTTTTTATAAACATTTCTCTGCAAGTAAGAAAAAGTAGATAATGTGGTTATATTTAGTCATACTCCCTCTTGTGTAAAAGGCAGGAGACTTGGATTCTAGTTTGAGCTTTAATTAACTGCTATTGGATTTGGGGCAAGTCACAGAATTGTAGTGTATTAAACATGAATGTAATCCAAACAGTTTCACTTTCTTACAAAAGAAACATATAGTAAAAGTGTGCTGTGAAAACAACAAACAATTTAAGTAAGGCATTTGGGAAGAAAATAGTATATTTTTAATATACTTTAGAAAAATAGATGATTTGTTAAGGAAAGATTTTCATTGCCTTTCTCCCTTCCTTCCTTCCCCCACTCCCTTCCAACTTTCATTTTTTCTTTTTTCTTCCGCTTTCTTTCTTTCTTTCTTTTTGAGATATAATTGACATATAACATTATATTAGTTTCAGGTGTATAACATAATGATTTGATATTTGTATACATGGCAAAATCATTATCACAATAATTCTGCTTAACATCTCACCACTTATAATTTTTTCTTGTGATGAGTGCTTTTAAAATCTACACTTTTAGCAAGTTTCCAATATACAATACAGTATTATTAATTATAGTCACCATGTAGTTCATTATATCCCCTTGACTTGTTTATTTTATAAGTGAAAGGTTTTACCTTTTGGCCACCTTCACCTATTGCCCCCACTTCCCATCCCCCATCTCTGGCAACCACCAATCTCTTCCCTGTATCTATGAGATCTGGGTTTTTGTGTTTGTTTGTTTGTTTTTTAGATTCCCCATATAAGTGAGATCATATGGTATATGTCATTCTCTGTCTAACTTATTTCACTTAGCATCATGCCCTCAAGGTCCACCTATGTTGTCCCAGTGGCAAGATTTCTGTCTTTTTTATGGCTGAATAATATTGCATTTTACACATACACACACACACAAACACATCACACTTTCTTTACCCATTCATCCATGGATGAACACTTACGTTGTTTCCATGTCTTGGGTATTGTAAGTAATGCTGCAATGAACACAGGGGTGCATATATCTTTTCCAGTTAGTGTTTTTGTTTTCTTCAGATAAATATCCAGAAATGGAATTGCTAGTTATACGGTAGTTCTATTTTTAATTTTTTGAGGAACCTCCGTTCTGTTTTTCATAGTGGCTGCACCAATTTGCATTCCCACCAACAGTGTACAACCCTTCTCCAGATCCTTACCAATATTTGTTATTTCTTATCTTTTTAATAAAATAGCCATCCTAACAGGTGAGAGGTAATTATCTCATTGTGGTTTTGATGTCCCTGATGATTAATAATGTTGAGTACCTTGTTATGTACCTGTTGGCCATCTTTATGGCTTCTTTAGAAAAATGTCTATTCAGATCCTCTGCCCATTTTTAAATTGGATTATTTGGGAGGCTTTTGCTATTGATTTATATTAATTCTTTATGTATTTTGGATATTAACCCCTCATGAGTTATATAACTAGCAAATATTTTCTCTCATTCAGGAGGTTGCCTTTTCTTTTTGTTCATGGTTTCCTTTGCTGTGCCATCGCCTTTAAAATATATCCCATATGGGGATGTATGTATATGTATAACTGATTCACTTTGTTATAAAGCTGAAACTAACACACCATTGTAAAGCAATTATACTCCAATAAAGATGTTAAAAAATAATAAAATAAAATAAAATATATCCCAAATCAGTTATATAGCTCACAAGGTCCACTATAATCTCTTGCTCTACCTGCTTCTCCAGCCTCATGGGCCATCATTGTCTCTTTGGTTCTTTAAATTCAAGCCTTTCTAACTTTAGTTCTGAAGAGCCACATGTGGCTATCAAGGACTTGAAATGTGGCTAGTGCGACTGAAGAATTACATCTTTAGGTTCATCTAATTACAGTTCATTTACATTTAAACTTAAATAGCCACATGTGGCTAGTGGCTATTGTATTAGACTTTACGGCTATATTTCATCAAATGTGGTGCATAATTCCTCATTTCCCTCTCCTCAAGCTCATAAATGTGTGTCCTCTCTGCCTAGGACACCCCCTCCTATTTTATTCAGCTAGTTCTTACTTTTTTTTTTTTAATCACTTCCTTAAGGAATTCTTCTGAGACCCCTCAGAACGGTTTGGATGCCCATGTTATACATTCCCCTCTCACTCAGTAACCATAATGAAATTGCATGGAGCTAACATTTATTGAGGAATCATAGTATTCTAGAGCATTTACTTCACTTAATCCACACAGAAATTATGAGAAAATGATTATGACTATCCTCATTTTATAGATGAGAAACTGAGGTTTGAGTATATTAAGAAATTTATACAAAGCAAGTTCTCCTTTATTACACATCATACTTAGGATAATATTTTATAATATCTCTGTTTTCTACAATACTCCAAATTCTAGAATTTTCATCTTATTCAGGACTGTGTGCCTTCCCCCAGTACAATATTTAGCACATTGTAAATATCCAATTGTTTATGGAATGAATGAAAAGTTATGAAATGTGCTATTTATACATGAAAAACTGTGATTATTGTAATTCTAAACTAATATTCATAGATGGTTGAAAATAGTTCTTCACTGAAAACATATATTAACTATAGAGAAGTTTCAAAATAATACTTTTTTTCAACACTAATATCCCATTTAAACATATTTATATATTTTTTCCAGCTTCATGAATACATAATTGATAAAATTGTAACATATTTAAAGTGTACAACGTGATGATTTGATATATGTATACATGGTGAAGGGATTTCCCTTCCCCACCATTGAGTTAATTAACACATCTAACAACTCATATATTTGCCTTTTTATTTTACTTTTTTGGTGAGAACATTTAAGTTCTACTCTTTTAGCAAATTTTCAATTATACAATACAGTGTTATCGACTATAGTCCCCATGTTATACATTAGAGCCTCAGATTTTATTCATACTATAACTTAAAGTTCGTACCCTTTACCAACCTCTCCCTATTTCCCCCATGCCCCAGCCCCTAACAACCACTTTTCTACCCTTTGTTTCTATGAGTTTGATTGTTTTGTTTTTTTTAGATTCCACATGTAAGTGAAACCATTCTATATTTGTCTTTCTCTGGCTTATTTCACTGAGGATAATGCCTTCCAGGTTCATCCATGTTGTCGCAAATGACATGATTTCCTTCTTTTTTAAGGCTAAATAAAATTCCATTTGGGATGTGTGTGTGTGTGTATATTCATATTTTCAGATTTTCTTTATCCATTCATCTATAGATGACATGAGTACTTAGGTCATTTCCATACCTTGGCTACTGTGAATAATGCTGCTATGAACATGGGAGTACAGATATCTCTTGAGATAATGATTGAAGTTTCTTTGGATATATATACCCAGAAGTGAAATTGCTGGATCATGTGGTAGTTCTATTTTCAATTTTTTGAGGAGCCTTCATACTGTTTTCTGTAGTGACTGTACCAGTTTACATTCCCACCAACAGTGCACAAGGGTTCCCTTTCTTCATATCCTCACCAGCATTTGTTATCTCTTATCTTTTTGACAATAGACATCCTAACAGGTATAAAGTGATATCTCATTGTGGTTTTGATTCCCCTTATGATTAGTGATGTTGAGCCCCTTTTCATGTACTTGTTGGCCATCTGTATGTCTTCTTTGGAAAAATGTCTAGGCCCTTTGTCCATTTTTAAGTTGGATTATATGGATTTTTTGCTATTGAGTTCTATGAGTTTCTTGTATATTTTGGATATTAACTTCTTATTGGTATATGGTTTGCAGATATTTTCTTTGGTTTGTTAGGTTGCCTTTTCATTTTGTTGATTGTTTCCTTTGTTATGCAGAAGTTTTTTAGTTGGATGCAGTTCCACTTGTTTCCTTTTGCTTTTGTTGCCTTTGCTTTTAGTGTCAGATCCAAAAAATCATTACCAAGACCAGTGCGAAGGAGCTTACCCTTTGTGTTTTCTTCTAGGAATTTTATGGCTTACATTCAAGTCTTTAATCCATTTTTAATGTTTTTTAATTGATTTTTGTGTATGGTGTAAAATAGAGGTCCATTTTCTTTTCTTCTTTTTTTTTTTTTTTTTTTTTGCTTTTGGCTATCCAGGTTTTCCTACATCATTTGTTGAAGAGACTATTCTTTCCTCGTTGTATATTCTTGGCATTTCTTTGGCAAAAATTAATTGATCATATATACATGGGTTTATTTCTGGGCTCTCTGTTATGTTTCATTGTCCTAGTGTCTGTTTTTATGCCAATACCATACTGTATTGGTTACTATAACTTTGTAATATAGGTAAATCTGTTTATATATTTAACATCATTTACATGTCTAGACAATTTTATATCTATTGAAGTTTTATATTTTATGAATATCAGATACAGAATGATATAAAGAAAAGAGTCCTGGAGTAGAAATGAAGAGATCTTTGGTTTTGTCTTTTCAGCACTTTTAAGGTATGTGATCTTGGATAAATAACAACATTTTTAGAATTTCAGTTTCCTTAACCATAAAATTACTGGGTTATATTAGATAATCTTTATGTCATTTTGACTCATGCCTTTCATGATTCTACTTGTATTACCATAAATTATGATACACTGAACTCTTAAAATGGCAGGAATGACTGGATAATGCATTTATTTGTAAGTCATTCTTAAATAAGCTTGTTAAATAGTCAAGCACATGTGTTTTTGAGGCATTTAAATAGTAAGAAACACTCAATAATAACATTTCTAATAAATACAACTCTTCTATTTTGAAATAATTTGTACCATAGTTATATTATTAAAAAACTTACTAGTTGCCTCAGTCTAATTCTTTCCTCCTGGTGAGTAGATAGTAAAATGCTGCCTCTTCTGACTGCTGCAAGGATATTCTACAAACCTAGCCAGTGGTGGTACTGGGACAAGCGTATCTGGTGGAAGTAACCCGTTGCATCTTGAACCAAGGATGTATTCAAGAATGGAAATAGTTCTCTAATTTCAGCATTGCAATTTCCAACCATGGGCACAGGTTAATTCTCTGACAAAGAGTCACTCATTTATTTATTCAGTCACCAGTATTTATTGGGCACTTACTGGTCATTGTGCTAATGCTGGAGATAGGGAAGAATACATAACTTCAAGACGTTTGATCTTATGCTCACTTTGAATATTACTGCTGACAGGTTTCAAATTTGTTTTAAGCTGAACCTAGTGGCTTCTGTTTTTTTTTTCCACAAAAGGCCATTCTTTTCATTAAAATTTATTTATTTATTTATTAAAACCATTTAAAAAATTGAAGTATAGTTAATTTACAATGTGTTAGTTTCAGGTGTACAGCAAGTGATTCTGTTATACATCTATATATCTATTATTTTTCAGATTATTTTCTACTATAGGTTATTAGAAGATGTTGAATGTGGTTCCCTGTGCTATACAGTATGTCCTTGTTGTTTATCTATTCTATATTTAATAGTATATATATGTTAATCCCAGACATCTAATTTATCCACCCCTCAACCTCTTTGGTAACCATAAGTTTATTTTCTATGTCCATGAGTCTAGTTCTGTTTTGTAAATAAGTTCATTTGTATCATCTTTTTAGATTCCATATATAAGTGATATCATATAATATTTGTCTTTCTCTGTCTGACTTACTTCACTTAATATGATAATCTCTGAGTCCTTCCATGTTGCTGCAAATGGCATTATTTCATCCTTTTTTATGGCTGAGTAATATTCCATTGTATGAATATGCCACATCTTCTTTATCCATTCGTCTGTCGATGGGCATTTAGGTTGTTTCCATGTCTTAGTTATTGTAAATAGTGCTACTATGAATATTGGGGTGCATGTATATTTTCAAATTAGATTTTCTCCAGATATATGCCCAGGAGTGGGATTGCCGGATCATATGCTAGTTCTAGTTTTAGTTTTTTAAGGAACATCTGTACTGTTTTCCATAGTGGCTGTACCAATTTACATTCCCACCAATAGTGTAGGAGAGTTCCTTTTTCTCAACACCCTCTCCAGCATTTGTTATTTGTTGACTTTATAATGATGGCTAGTCTGACTGGTGTGAGGTGATACCTCATTGTAGTTCTAATTTGCATTTCTCTAATAACTAGTGATATTGAGCATCTTTCCATGTGCCTGTTGGCAACCTGTATCTTCTTTTGAGAAATGCCTGTTTAGGTCTTCTGCCCATTTTTTGATTGTTTTTTTTATATTAAACTCATATTTTTTATATTAATCTCTTTTTTTATATTAAGCTCATATGTTTTATATGAGCTCTTTGTATATTTTGGAAATTAATCCCTTGTCAGTAGCATCATTTACAAATATTTTCTCCCATTCTGTAGGTTGTCTTTTTGTTTTGTTTATGGTTTCCTTTGCTGTGCAAAAGCAACAAAAGGCCACTCTAATTTACACATCATATTCAGCTAGCATTTATATACAGTGCCACTCTTGCAGCTACATTGTCATCCCAACTTGCTCTTCAGCCCCCTCCAAACATTATAGTATGATCAGCATCATTTTGTTTCATTAGTGACTGATTTACTTAAGAAATGACTTGTGTGGTACAAGCAGAAAACAATTTTAAAGACTTGGCTTTATTGTTTATCACCACTGACTTTCAAATTAGTGGGATAGGGTAGGATGGGTTCCCTTCTCATCTCCAGACCTCTCAAGCAGGTTCCAGAGTCTCATTAGTGCTTCTTCTCAAATGACAGTTTCCGGTGTGATAAAATACAGTTCTTCTATTATCAGAGTTTCAGTATCTCTTCCAACGTCTACCTTCTCTGAATACACATTGGGTTTGGTAATCTGTTCTGGTTACAATTGCTAGTAACAAACTACTCCAAAACTTAGTGAGTTTGAACCACAATGGTAGTATATTTTTCTCATCAATCTGCAATTTGGACAAGGCTAGATGAGGATAGCTAATTTCTTCCCCACATATGTTAGCTGAGATGAGTCAGTTGGGAGCTGGAACATCCATTTTCAAGATTGCTCTTTCACATGGCTGGCAAGCAGGTGCTGGCTTTTGTCTGGGAACTCAGCCAGGGCTTGGTTTCTCTCCACATAGGACTCTCCTCATCCTGTTTAGACTTCTTCACTACATGGTGAATCAGTTCAAAAGTAAGTATACCAAGAGAACCAAGGTGAAATTACATTACATTTACTATGCTCCCTCTGGCCCTTTGGGATCGGGTATGGGGAGGGAGAAATTAGAACATATTACTTGATTGGTTAGGTGGTAATCTGGTATTAGTGATCTCTGGGTTTGAAAGATGGCCAAATTTGCTCTTTCTCTTTTGGGGCAATTTTGTGGCCTTTTAGAATACCCACCATCACAGGGGACTTCTTGCACTCTTCCTTGAAGCAAATGATACATCTTCAACTGGCCTCTTATAAATTCTTCTTTAGCTCATTTTTTGGTGGCACAAACTTCACAGACTCTATTTGGGAGTCGGGGGGGCAGTGGGTGACTTTTAGCTCTGGCATTCAGATTTAATGACTTAATCTGACTCAAGCCCAGCCCCTCTCAAGAGATTTCCTTCTGTCCAGCACTGGTAGAGCTGACATTTTTCTCACACTGTAGCTGCTTTTCTTATTATTATACCATCTGAGACAGCCTCAGTTCTAAGTTGGACTCAATTACCACTATTTAAGTCATGGAAGACTCATCTCAAACTCTTTAGGAGATTCCTAAAGCTCTTCCTTTCCCCCAAATGGGTCTGAAGTTTACGGCAAGCAGTTCTTCTCCTCTTTAGGAGTGAGGGAAACACCAAATACCCCAGCAACTTGTTCCTTAGAGATTCCTATTAATTGAAACATTTTCATCTATCTTTATCATGTCTGTTTTATATAGTCTTGAGGTAGGTGATAGGCTAAGGGTGGCAGAACCAGTTTTTGTCTATCATTTTAATGTCCTGCATGTTTATTCTGGTGGTACGTAGAAGATATGAACACTTAACAACCTAACATTTTGTTCTCAGTAATGGGCACTTAGTAACAACTGAGATAACAGCATCACACTTCACATCCTATAACATGTGCATTTTAGTTAAATATTATAGATTTCTTGATTTTATGGTCACATATTTTGGGGGCATAAAGAGTAATTATATACCTATGTAAAATGAACGATTAAAGGATTGAAAAGACCTTTCCAACAACAATCTCTAGCCAATCCACACCACTGAAGGCATATTTCTAGTTGACAAGTCTTGCACTGAAGTATTAAAGTTCTTTTATAGTACCATTATGGTAGCTACAGTTTTGTGGCACTGTGTGGAGTCTGGAATAAAATTAGTCATTGTTTCAAGGTAGTCAATAAAATAAGTTGAGCTCATTGTATTCACAAAGCAGCCATGTGTAACCAGCACATCGGGCAGTGTCTGAAATGCAGGTGAATCCCCAAAGATGGAAATTCAATTTTCTCCTAACTTGTAGAGAGGTGAACTGTACCCACTACAGTCCACAGACCATAAAGAAACTTCAAAAATTTTAATTGAGAAAGGGATACAATGGCTCGAGTTATAGGACTTCAAAGCAAAAATAACATGTAGCTTAAACCTGATACTTCTATATACAAACTAATTATTGAGAAAATACTATTTGGGCTGTCTACTAGGCAATGAGGAGAAAAGTAAGACCCCTCATCCCAATCAAGGAGATTATATTTTAATTGGGAGGTAAGAGGTTTAAAGGCTCAATCAATATATGTCTACATCAGCTGAATATCAAATAAAAGCAAATATCTTGTACAAGCCATGGTCACTCAATGGGCATTCAATAAATATTTGTTAAATAGATTGATAAACAAATAAAGAAATACTAAAGAGGTTGGATTGAGCTGTCCCAGGGCACTAGGAATATTTAGGAAACATCTCATCGGTCAAAAGAGAGGTTCTTGGTGTTTTATTTTACCTGTTAACTCCTAATCGATGAGACTGCAATATGATGAATGAAATTGTTTTGCTTGGATAAGATAGATTTCACTCTTTCAATGACTTCAGTAGGAGAAAAGATTGAGTCTCTGCCTTGGGAATGAAATAGATGGAGGAAAGGAAGGGATAAATCAGGTGAAGATGAAAACCCTCAGCTTGGGGTTGTCTTTGTATTCAGCAATAGAATCACTGCAGAATCTTTCCCACTCTAATTTTCAGGTTAACCTGCCAGACACAGTTCATAAGTGGGAATGGAAGTAGAGTTTTGCTTTGTTTATTTTTTAATGTTGAATTGTTTTAATCATTTCAATACACAGGTGGTAGATTTGGCCAGGGGTGCAATTGAAACTGCTCTTTTTTTAAGGTTTGAAGAGGAGCAGAGCTGTCCTAACTTAAATGTATTGTGAGAAGTTTTTCCGAAATGAAATTCAGGCTTTGGGAAAGGGAATTTGAGAGAATGAGAAGTGGGAGAGGGGTGAAGCATATTTGATTTAACCAGCATAGAGGTCCACTGCTTAAGGGAAGTATATCTTAGGCCTTCCAGAAGTTATGCAAGAAAGTATTTCATTCAAAAAAGCAAAAATACCATGAAGAAACACTGACTAGCTGCATCATTACCATCATACAGTAAAGGCTACTTACATTTTTGGCTTGTTGGTTTCCTTATTCTGTGTTGATTTTCTATCCTAAATGAATTTCCCAATTTGTAAGTATCTATGGGTAGAGGGCTTCTAAATGTCAAAACCTGAAAGAAAATCCTTGTCTTTGTGTTTCTATATTACACTTTTTTATGCTGAAAAAATCATTTGGAACTTTTTCTTTTTTCCTGTCTTAAAAAAAGACCTTCACTTTTATAGGACCGTTTTGCTTAATAATTAGTTTGTGCAAATATGCCTTTATACCCCTGCATCTCAGAGCTTATTTTCTTAGCATTGTATATCTGTTAGAGAAACCCTGGTATGTGAAGTTAATTGGGAGGATGCCTTCTTTTAGACAAATTCTTCATCCTTCCCACTCACAAGGGTTCTGATTTGCATTTAAGTATTATTCTAATTTGTATGTGTATATTAAAAACAATTCTGTTCAACACAGGACTGAAAGGTCGTACTGTTCTTTTTTATTCATGTGTTGATGTTTGTTTGAATTTGTGTATTGGAGCCCACATCTATGTGGCATATTTTAGGTTATAAATTCTTAGAGGACAGGAATTGTTACTCTCTGATTAACTTTGTATATCTTCCAGTATAGGTCTACGTATGTACAAAAGCTTAATGCATTCAATCTATTGAAAAATTACTGGGCCTGGGATTTTTCAAGTGTAAAATTGTATTCCATGATATTTTTATTTAAAAGTGGAATTCATCCAGATTGATTCTTTCACAGAGTTGTCCTCATGTGAGATTATATATGGAGGAGAATGAAAGCAAAATGCTCTCATTTTACCAACATGTAAGACAGAGCAGAGGGGAGATAATTCACACTTAATGTGCATCTGCTGTGTGACAGGTAACCTAACTGTTTTGGACAGGTTGCCTCAGTGACTATTCCCAAGGTAAAAGGTAAAGGATAATGACGTGTATTTGATGGATTATAGTATTTAGAATAGACTTACCTGAGTTTGAATACCTGTTCTGCTACTAAGATGTAATCTTGAGAATTTAGCTTAAGTTCTCTGAAATTCTGCCAATTGTAATACTTGCCTCACAACATCATTACATGAATTATAAATGGATTTTATTGTTATCACAGTATGAATTACTGTACTCATTTGATAAATAAAGACACTGAGGACAGTAGCATTACATGATTTACCCACGATCCCATTGAAAATGCCTGGCAGGTTTTCTGTTCCAAGTCCTGTAAAAATTTAAGAGCTGAACAGTACTGAAAAGGCTGTAGTTAACTTGGGCTATGGATGTGATCATGCTGAGAGGTGTTCTTAGCAGTGAGCAAGGAGCAGGCATGATATCTGAGTGGAAGTAGAATTAGAGAAGCTAGGCTAGGATGTTTGCCGTTTGTAATAGTTAAGATGAGATTTGGTCATTAGTGAAAGAAGACCCAAAACAACAGTGGATTTAAAAAGATAGAAGTACGCTTTTCTTCATATAAATGTAGTTCATCTAGAGTTGATATCTTGGCTCCAAAATTATTGGGGATTCAGGCTCGCTCTGTCTTATGTTCTGCCACTTATCACACCCAACTTCCATCTTGTGATTGAAGGTGGTTGCTCTCTGTCCAACCATCCCATCTACATTCTGCTACATTCTAGCAGGAAGGAGTAAAAGAGGTGGGAGAAGGTATGCTCTCACCTTTTTAGAATACTTCCAGACAGTTGTGTCCACCATATAAGTTCTGCTTATATTCTGTTGGTCAGAATGTGGTCACATGGTCATACTAGCTGCAAGAAACTGTGTGGTCATGAACTAATCTGAGAATCCTGTTACTGAGGAGAGAAGAGAATGGGGTATTGGAGGACAACCACACCATTTATTTATGGTTTTTGTGTTTGCAGAACTAGTTTGAATGAAGCTGTTTCTTTTCTACTAGTTCCTATGCTTCAATTTGATTAAGAAACTATTTTCACTGAGGAGGGGTTTTAATAGTTTCATAATTATTAAGGTTTTCAACTATAGATATGTTATTCAAAAGAATATATCAAATCTTCTACAAATTATATCTTTTCATTAATAATAAAGTATTTTGTTAAAACAGCCTAATTTTAATGATGATAAAGTTTTACATTTAAAAATATAATACATATTAAGGACTATTTAAGGAAATATCTAAGAATAATTAGCACTTCTTTTAGTAAGATTTAACTATTCTTTCTATATTTAATCTAAACTTGTAACTAGCCTTGAGTAGATCACAAGGTTAACTTGCTAGACTGTAACCAAAGTCCATTTCTTATTTGCCTTTGTATCCTAGCAAACTAGCTTACAGTACATTCTAGCCTTTAGTAGGTAGAAAAGGCTAAATGTTTGGCTGATAACTGGACAAATAGAGGAATGAAAACTTGGGGTGAAGGACAAAGTAATGTGTCCCTCCAAAGTAGAGAAACAATTTTAGCTTTAGTCTTTTGTGATTTTATGGTTGCTTTGTTTCACATACCCAGCCATTTCAGAAGATTTTCATTTCAAAAACCCTTGAAGAAAGCTCAGTTTCTCAGGCAGAATAAATATTTCAGTGGTTATTAATAGCTTATAAGGGGGGAAATCCCAGTTAGTCTTCCAAGCATCTTGTTTCCTTCTTGGTTTCTTTCATTTGTCTTTTGACTTCTGGAAAAACAAAGACACTGTTCTAGAAACAAAAATAATCTGGCTTTCATGAAAACCCAATGATAGTCATTGTCTAACTAAACTTTTAACTTTTGAGTCTACCTAAAATGTGATAACCCTATTTTAGAAACTAGGGATTTAACATAAAAATAATGTAAATTATTTTCCCTGCTTGTCAAACAGAGAGCTAATGATTGTAGAAATAAGAGATGATTAAAAATTGTCCTTAATTATTTAGTTTTATATAATCAAAAAAACACTTCAATGTATTTTTCTAGTTTTTACTTTTTCCCTCCCTTCCTCCCTCATTTCTGCTCTGTGCCTCCCGTATCTTTCTTCCTTCTTTCCCTCATCCCATCTATAAAAGTGAGTCATATTGTGGATGTAATTTAGTACCTTTTTATCACTTAAAATTATATCACGAGTACTTTTCCACATCATTAATTATTATTTTATAAATGATTTAGAGCACTGTCATATGTTTCTATAGCATGGCTATAGTATGATTAAACATTCTGCTGTTGTTGAGCATTTTTCTATGGCATAAGGTTTTATACAATGTTGCAATAAATATCTTTATATATGATTAATTGACATCTTTCTAATTTCCTTATGCTAAATTTCTAGTGTGGGATTTTTGATCAAAATATATCACCTTTGCAGGATCCCAAATACTTATTACTCTATTATGTTCCAAAAAACAGACTCTGTTTACATTCCGAGCATTGTGTAAGAGTGCCAGTCCCATCACACCATCCCTGGTATTAATAATCATTAGGACTTTAATCATCTTTCCAAATCTATTAAGTGAAAAATAACAGCTAGTTATAGATTTAATTTGTTGTTAATAATTTGATGTAATATATACATACATACATGCGTGGTGTGTAAATATATAAATATATATAAAAATACCGAGACCATACTATGTTTTTTTCCTTTGTAAACTTTTCCTTTTCAAACCTATAATGTTTTATGACTCTAAGATAATTTTTATATTATTTTATATTCAAACATAATGTTAACTAATGACCTAAGATAGTGTTCTTTTTTTGTTCAAAGCTTCTGTTCACTTTTTTAATTTTCTTTAACATCAGATTTATTTTTATTTATTATTATTTTTAAACATCTTTATTAGAGTATAATTGCTTTACAATGGTGTGTCAGTTTCTGCTTTATAACAAAGTGAATCAGTTATACATATACATATGTACCCATATTTCTTCCCTCTTGCATCTCCCTCCCTCCCACCCTCCCTATCCCACCACTCTAGGTGGTGACAAAGCACCAAGCTGATCTCCCTGTGCTAAGTGTCTGCTTCCCACTAACTATCTATTTTATGTTTGGTAGTGTATATATGTCCATGCCACTCTCTCACCTTGTCCCAGCTTACCCTTCCCCCTCCCTGTATCCTCAAGTCCATTCTCTAGTAGGTCTGCATCTTTATTCCCATCTTGCCCCAGGTTCTTCTAACCATTTTGTTTTTTCCTTTTTTTTTTTTTGATTCCATATATATGTGTTAGCATACGGTATTTGTTTTTCTCTTTTTGCTTACTTCACTCTGTATGACAGTCCCTAGGTCCATCCAGCTCACTACAAATAACTCAATTTTGTTCCTTTTTATGGCTGAGTAATATTCCATCGTATATATGTGCCACATCTTCTTTATCCATTTATCTGTTGATGGACACTTAGGTTGCTTCCATGTCCTGGCTATTGTAAATAGAGCTGCAATGAGCATTTTGGTACATGACTCTTTTTGAATTATGGTTTTCTCAGGGTATATGCCCAGTAGTGTGATTGCTGGGTCATATGGTAGTTCTATTTTTAGTTTTTTAAGGAACCTCCATAGTGTTCTCCACAGTGGCTGTATCAATTTACATTCCCACCAACAGTGCAAGAGGGTTCCCTTTTCTCCACACCCTCTCCAGCATTTATTGTTTGTAGATTTTTTGGAGATGGCCATTCTGACCAGTGTGAGATGATCTCTCATTGTAGTTTTTATTTGCATTTCTCTAATGATTACTGATGTTGAGCATTCTTTCATGTATTTGTTGGCAATCTATATACCTTCTTTGGAGAAATGTCTATTTAGGTCTTCTGCCCATTTTTGGATTGGGTTGTTTGTTTTTAAGATATTGAGCTGCATGAGTTGCTTGTATGTTTTGGAGATGAATCCTTTGTCAGTTGCTTCCTTTGCAAATATTTTCTCCCATTCTGAGGATTGTCTTTTCGTCTTTGGTTTCCTTTGCTGTGCAAAAGGTTTGAAGTTTCATTAGGTCCCATTTGTTTATTTTTGTTTTTATTTCCATTTCTTTAGGAGGTGGGTCAGAAAGGATCTTGCTATGATTTATGTCATAGAGTGTTCTGCCTATGTGTTCCTCTAAGAGTTTGACGGTGTCTGGCCTTACATTTAGGTCTTTAATCCATTTTGAGTTTATTTTTGTGTCTGGTGTTAGGGAGTGTTCTAATTTCATTCTTTTACATGCAGCTGTACAGTTTTCCCAGCACCACTTATTGAAGAGGCTGTCTTTTCTCCACTGTATATTCTTGCCTCCTTTATCAAAGATAAGGTGACCGTATGTGCGTGGGTTTATCTCTGGGCTTTCTATCCTGTTCCATTGATCTATATTTCTGTTTTTGTGCCAGTACCTGTCTTGATTACTGTAGCTTTGTAGTATAGTCTGAAGTGAGGGAGCCTGATTCCTCCAGCTCCATTTTTCTTTCTCAAGATTGCTTTGGCTATTCAGAGTCTTTTGTGTTTCCATACAAATTGTGAAATTTTTTGTTCTAGATCTGTGGAAAATGCCACTGGTAGTTTGATAGGGATTGCATTGAATCTGTAGATTGCTTTGGGTAGTAGAGTCATTTTTACAATGTTGATTCTTCCAATCCAAGAACATGGTATATCTCTCTATCTTTTTGTATCATCTTTAATTTCTTTCATCAGTGTCTTATATTTATCTGCATGCAGGTCTTTTGTCTCCTTAGGTAGGCTTATTCCTAGGTATTTTATTTTATTTTTTGCAATGGTAAATGGGAGTGTTTCCTTAATTTCTCTTTCAGATGTTTCATCATTGATGTATAGGAATGCAAGAGATTTCTGTGCACTAATTTTGTATCCTGTTACTTTACCAAATTCATTAATTGGCTCTAGTAGTTTTCTGGTAGCATCTTTAGGATTCTCTATGTATAGTATCATGTCATCTGTAAACAGTGACAACTTTACTTCTTCTTTTCCAGTTTGGATTCCTTTTATTTCTTTTTCTTCTCTGATTGCTGTGGCTAAAACTTCCAAAACTATGTTGAATAATAGTGGTGAGACTGGGCAACCTTGTCTTGTTCCTGATCTTAGTGTAAATGCTTTCAGTTTTTCACCATTGAGCACGATGTTGGCTGTGGGATTGTCATATATGGCCTTTATTATGTTGAGGTAAGTTCCCTCTATGCCTACTTTCTGGGGGTTTTTTATCATAAATGGGTGTTGTATTTTGTCAAAAGCTTTTTTCTGCATCTATTTAGATGATCATATGGTTTTTCTCCTTCAATTTGTTAATATGGTGTATCACATTGATTTGCATATATTGAAGAATCCTTGCATTCCTGGGATAAAACCCACTTGATCATGTTGTATGATCCTTTTAATGTGCTATTGGATTCTGTGTGCTAGTATTTTGTTGAGGATTTTTTCGTTGTTCCCAAAGTCCACCTCCTCAATTTGGGATGATTCTTTGTCTCTTCAGGTATTCCACAGATGCAGGGTACATCAAGTTGATTGTGGAGATTTAATCTGCTGCTCCTGAGGCTGCTGGGAGAGATTTCTCTTTCTCTTCTTTGTTCGTCTAGCTCCCGGGGTTCAGCTTTGGATCTGGACACGCCTCTGCGTGTAGGTCACCTGAGGGCGTCTCTTCGTCACTCAGACAGGACAGGGTTAAAGGAGCAGCTGATTCGGGGGCTCTGGCTCACTCAGGTCAGGGGGAGGCAGGGGTACGTATGCAGGGCGAGCCTGCGGCGGCAGAGGCTACCGTGACGTTGCACCAGCCTGAGGCGCGCCGTGCGTTCTCCCGGGGCAGTTGTCCCTGGATCACAGGACCCTGGCAATGGCGGGCTGCACAGGCTCCCAGGAGGGGAGGTGTGGATAGTGACCAGTGCTTGCACACAGGCTTCTTGATGGCTGTAGCAGCAGCCTTTGGGTCCCATGCCCGTCTCTGGGGTCTGTGCTGATAGCCACAGCTCGTGCCTGTCTCTGGAGCTCCTTTAAGTGGTGCTCTTAATCCCCTCTCCTCACGCAACAGGAAACAAAGAGGCAAGAAAAAGTCTCTTGCCTCTTCGGCAGGTCCAGACATTTTCCCGGACTCCCTCCCCGCTAGCTGTGGCGTACTAGCCCCTTCAGGCTGTGTTCATGCCGCCATCCCCAGTCCTCTTCCTGCGATCCAACCGAAGCACGAGCTTCAGCTCCCAGCCCCCGCCCGCCCTGGTGGGTGAGCAGACAAGTCTCTAGGGCTGGTGAGTGCTGGTTGGCACCGATCCTCTGTTCCGGAATCTCTCTGCTTTGCCCTCCGCACCCCTGTTGCTGCGCTCTCCTCCATGGCTCTGAAGCTTTCCCCCTCTGCCACCTGCAGTCTCCGCCCGCGAAGGGGCTTCCTAGTGTGTGGAAACCTTTCCTCCTTCACAGCTCCCTCCCACTGGTGCAGGTCCCATCCCTATCCTTTTGTCTCTGTTTATTCTTTTGCCCTACCCAGGTATGTGGGAGGGGTTCTTGCCTTTTGGGAGGTCTGAGGTCTTCTGCCAGCGTTCAGTAGTTGTTCTATAGGAGCAGTTCCACGTGTAGATATATTTCTGATGTATTTGTGGGGAGGAAGGTGATCTCCGCGTCTTACTCTTCCTCCATCTTGAAGCTCCTCCTAAGTTTGTGTTCTTAATCATGCTAAGGGAATATACTATTTCTGATTTTCTAAGAGTTTTATTTAGTGATAAATGTTGAATTTTATTTATAAAAATGATCTCCATATTTTTCATTCCATTTACTTCTATTATTTGGTCCTCCCTCCCTTCCTTTCTTCTTTCCTTCCTTCCTTCCTTCTTTCCATTCTTTCTTCTTTCCTATTATCTTTTGTTACATATTTATATTACTTTTTTTCTTTATTTACCTACTTTGAAGTATTTTATGTCTTTTTCCCAAAGAAACAACTTACAGATATGTCAATTCTTTTTCTGTTTCCAGTAGTATTAAAATTTTTTTTATCATCACCATGGTATTCTTCCTGACTCTATTAAAATAAAAAGTTGAATTTTGGATATTAAAAGTTTATTTACTTTTTACTCTTAGAACTTAAAAATGAAAACATTTAAAGTAATGTAATATAATTATTTTAAATGTAGATTCAGTCTCAAAATTTAATAGGTAGTATCTTATTTTTATTATAAATATTGTTTTTAAAATAAATTTATTTATTTTATTTATTTTGGGCTGTGTTGGTTCTTCATTGCTACACACAGGCTTCCTCTAGTTGTGGCGAGTGGGGGCTACTCTCCATTGTGGTGTGTGGGCTTCTCATTGAAATGGCTTCTCTTGTGGAGCAGGGGCTCTAGGCACACGGGCTTCGGTAGTTGTAACTGATGGGCTCTGGAGTGCAGGCTCAGTAGTTGTGGTGCACGGGCTTAGTTGCTCTGTGGCACGTGGGATCTTCCCGGATGAGGGCTCTAACCCATGTCCCCTGCATTGGCAGGTGGGTTCTTAACCACTGTGCCACCAGGGAAGCCCCCTATTGTAAATATTCTAATTAGTATTTAACTAGTATTTGGGTTTAGAGTTTACTCATGGATTATATAGTGTTATCAAATTTTTATTGTTAATAAGTGACAGTATTTGATGTGACATATTCATAGATTGTAAAAGAAAGGGGAGTAAAATTATAGGCAGTGTGTGGGGACGAAGATCTAAATAGATGCATTTAGTTTGGAATAATAATGGCATAATTTATTAGTTATTAGAATGATGCTGTTTATGATAGAGAGGAGATAAATTGATAGGTCTGGAAAGAGAGGAAAGTATATAGACTAAATTTTGCATCTATCAGGGTCTGATCAAAAGACAGAAACTACACAGTAAATTGAAAGGGAAAGTTTAATTTAAAGAATTATTAATTACTACAGAGGATCAGAGTAACAAGAGTTTGGTTAGTAAGATTTAACAAGAATTCTAAAGAATATAAGAATAGTAGATATAAGGAGCAGTCACTAGCTCAGCAATATTTCCATACACACATTCCCCCTGTCCCTTTGGGGGCTGAGATTCAAACCTTCTTGGAGAGGTTAAGGCCATGAATCACTGAATGACAGAGAAATAACTTTGGGGTCACACTGGTGGAACTTGTGGAAATCTACCCTCTTAGGTGATGGGGAAAGCTGTTCCCTGGGGTAGTGTCTCTCTCGAGGCACATACAAAACCACCCAAATAGGATACCAGGGGAAGGGCTGGCCACTGGTTTTCTGGCCACCATGTATTACAAGAATTGGGTGCTGCAGAAGCCTCCCAAGCTGCAAAAGCTGGGCTGAATAAGACCAGCAAAACCAGTAAAGAAAACTTCTTCCCGCAATGTTTCTCTAGTGCTCTCTACTAGCAAAGTTTAGTTTCATGCTAATTGACAAAGAAAAGGATAGCTAAAGGACCCATTACAATTTTCTAAGAACAGACAATGAAGGGTGAACTTGGAATTGAAAAGCAATAAACTGACAGATTTGGTATTAGAATACAAAGCCTTAAATACTTGTAAGTTTGGAATTGGAAACCAATGCGTAGTCAGAACAGAACTGTTTCAGTTCTTATCCTTAGCACTGATACTTAAGTGTTCAAGAAGCAGTATTATCCACTTCTTCACATACAGGTTTCATATATAAAATCTAATGTACACATCTCGCATATAAAATTTCCTACTTTCTGATCTGTGAGTTGAATATCTTCAAGTGTTCCAAAGTTGCAGTGTGTTAAGATATGTCTCTGAAGTGGGATTTCTGATAAGACATACTCTTAAATCGATCCATAGAAATGGGGCAATGTCTGATTGACTTGCAAGTACCATGAGCTAAATTCTTGAAAAAAATTTTCAAGGATATATTTCCACAGAATCAAAAAGTAAATTTTATCTATTGACACACTGTCCCCTCTTTTGCACTCTTTCTCAATGCAGACACCAGTAATCAGATCTTGCATTTATTTTCAGGCAAACAGGAATTCCCATTTGTACCAAATAAAAAAGTTACAGCTGCTAATGTGAATTCACTTCTACAAATGTGAACAGATGACAATGAACATTAAACGACTGAAGAAAAGTAACATATTAGAAACACACTTAACAAATAGAGTGAACCCTCCATGATGAGCATTAATAGAGGGAATAAAATCAAACTTTGAAATAATCGTATTAATATTAGCTAGAGATTTAACATGTGGTTGCATTTATTACAAAAAGAAGACTGCTGTGAAAAGGAAACTGAGTTCTTCTAAATTAGAAATATTTTTGCTAGAATACCCTATTTTGGGGCTGAGTATCAAAATGTATAATACATGGCTAAAGACAGAGAACTGCCAGATTGAGGTAGGACATGTACAGAATAAGATTGGACAAAGTGCAAAATGACAAATATATGGAAAATGAGAAAGAATTAGAGCCAGTGGTTCCAACAGCTTTTTAACAGGAAAAACCCAAGAGAATGGAAAGAAAGGAATGACCAAGGAAATATTAGAAGAAAACTCTTTCTGACTTAAAGAAAGGCATCTTTGTTTTTAGAGTGCACAGCAGGATTAAAATAAAAGCTAAAATGATAACAAGAGCTAAAAAGCAAAGAAAACAAAACAAACTAAGAAAACCCACATCAATAAATATCCTAAGCAAATTTACTTAAGGATAAAAAGAAAGGCATACAAAATTTTTCAGAGGTAAAAAGGCAATTCATAAAGAATCAGAGAAAAGCTATTAACGTATTTTCTTTGCATAGGATGCAAAAAGACAATAGAGAATGTTTTTAAAGTTATGAAGGAAGGTATTTTATAAAACTAGAGTTTTATGTCTGACCAAAATAGAACTCAATAGCGATCTAAAAGAATTACTCAGTGATGTTCTTACATCAATAAAAATAAAACTGCAAAAGAAAAATATGAAGAATTCAAGAAAAGAGGTAAGCAAAGAAATGAATAAAACGTATTTCTAAGTATAAATAAATAATGGAAGATGCCTGAAGCCTTAAGATAGTTACTATGAATTGAAAGTGCAGAATAATATAGTAATTTAAAAGAATATGGAACTAAATTTATATATAAGTAGATAAAGTTGGGATATTAGCGGGGCAAGGTTTATGGGAAGTGAAATTTTGTTTAGTAGTGTTTAATCCAGTAAGAAGCTGTAGAGACTAATTAGATTATCAATCTAGATATTGATAGAAAAATTTGACTTTAAACATTGCAAGAGTTAGGATGATTCAACTGCAATAACAGAAAATATAACTCAAGATAGCTTAAACCTTAGTGGCAATCAATTCTCCTCCTTCTCTATAGAGAAGTTCCAAGGTACAGCAGTTCCTTGATTTGTTCGTTTGGTGACTTAAACATAACCTATAGGCTGAGCTTCTTTCTGTTTTCCATTCTTCTTTTCTCAGAGAGGGGCTTATCTTCAGTTAAGGAAGATAGCTGGAAGATGGCATCAGTTTTTCTGGATTATCACATCTATTTAGGACAACACACAGTGGAAGAAGAGAGTCTGTGTCTCCTTATGTGTGTTTTTTAATTCTTTAATCAATCCAGAAAATATTTCCCAATAACCCCCAAGTAAACGCAGTCTCATTACATAGAAATTATATCATATGACCATGATTAAACCATTCACAGTTAATAGAGGTGAGACTTCCACAACTGACTTGAGCAATTAATAAATTATTCCCTATGGGAAGTGCCTGCCCTGACACACATGGTTGTGCAAAAGAAAATGGATACTTAAATTGAAGCAGGGTTCTTTTAGAAAGGATAGGTAGAGAACCATAATGAATGTTGACAGTGTATAAAATATCCAAGCTACTGAAGGAATAAATGTGGATTCAATAATCTTTCTTGAATTATATAGAAAACTGCTATTAAGGCAATAAAAGAGAAATAGGAAGAAGGTGTGAAAAATTTAAAGAGTAATATGATATCAAAAATAAATTTAACATCAATAATCAAAGTAATTGTAAATAGATTAATTTTAATGTTTAATACATATTTGCTCTGGGTAAAAGAGAATACACATACATACACACATATATACAATTTGGAAGAGATACACCAAAAAGAAAAGACATTACATTTCAATTAAAAGTTTGCTTGAAAACAAAAAAAAAAATTAAATGACATAGAAAGTTGGAAAATAAATGGGAGAATGCTAATAAAAAGAAAGTAGATATATTATGAAATAATAAAAATATACCAGAGAGATATCAGATAAAATAATACATTTCTGTGCAGAAAATAATATAGCATTCAATGTACAAAGAAAAATGTTAGAATGCAAGGAGAAATGTAGAATTTCAAAGAGCGTGGATCTCTGAGTATTCAGAAGATCAAGTTCACAAATATAAGGATTTAGAATTTAACAAAATCAATACAAATAAATATACATAAATAAATCATGTACACGCATTCAAATGTGTGTGCAAATTACATAATATTTGACCTTGAGTTCATGGTATTTACTGTGTGTGAGGCACCATTCTAAACACAAGCCTGCATTCTTAACCATTATGTTAGGCCACAAGGAAATGTTCCATAAATTATCCAAAACAGGAATCATACTGAGGATGATGTCTGGCCACAGTGCAATAAAATTAAGAACTAGGAACAAAGAGAAATAAAAAATATCAATCCACTTAAAATTGTAAAACACCCCATAAATAATTCTTGGGTTAAAGAGAAAATAAAAATTCAAATTATTTTGAAGTGAAGCATGATGAGAGCATTAAAAATAGAAAAAAAAGAAAGAAAGAAAGAAAAAGGAAAAACCCTGTAATTTGGCCAAAATGATTGCTAAGAAAAGAAAATAACGACTTTAAATTCATTTATTATAATGATGAAGTAGAATTAGGAAACAAGAAAGACGAAAACTGAATGAATCAAGTTTTAAACACAAGGAGCTAGAAAAGGTAAAAATTAAATAAAATGTAAGTAGTAGGAAGAAGTTAATGAAGATAAAAGCAGAAATTAATGAAATAGAACAAAAACCACTAGATACGAGGAAGTAGACTTGATTAATAAGACTAAAAGCTGCTTTTTCGAAAAGAACAATAGACCAAACTTTTAGTAAATTTGATTAAGAAAAACTGACTTTAAAAAGAATATTGTAACAAAGAACAGAGTAGCACGATAGATATAGAATAAATTTTTAAAGAAAATCCATTTTCCAGGAAAATACAAATTACCAAGAGACCCCAAGTAACACAGAAATCCTGATTAGATCAATAATCATAAAAGAAATTAAAAAGCTATTCAGAAATCTGCCCTTGAATAAGTACCAGCCAGATTCTATAAGACTTACCAAAGCCCTTTCTATCCTGTCAACCCTATAGCTCTTGGATACAGATTGAAGGTTTTGCAACTCATTCTATAAGACAAAACTATTATGATACTAAAATTAGACAAGGACTGTAGAAAAAAAAAAAGATCTATCTTACTTATGCATAGAGTGAAAAGTGTTAAAATAGTAAAACTGACCAACCTAAACCCAGCAGTGTATACATAATGATGAAGTAGAATTCAACAGGGATAATTTAAGCTTAGGAAATCTAAAATAGAGTTGGCCACCTTAACAGATTATAGAAGAAAAAGCACATGATCAACTTGAAAGACTCTGAACAGGTTATTCCTGAGATAGGAACAGAAGAAAATTCCCTTAACTTGAGAAAGAATATCGGTTAGAGAGTTCTCACTAATGTGGTGAAAATTAGAAAGATTTCTAATTAAATTTAAAAAATGATAGTAAAGGTGATGATTGCAGTGAGAGGGCAAACTGTGCTGGTGTGTACTGCTCTAAGAAGTTTCTCCTGTGTTGTCTAATGTACTCCTCTCACTATCACTCTGTGGTAGATATTATTATCATTATTATTAAAATAACAATATTACAAACAAGGAAATTAAAACTAAGGAAGACCTTTATTTTTTAACACTTGATATCTTAGGCAATGAAGTAAGAAAGAAAAAAATAATTTGGAGGTATGTAAGATTTTAAACTGTATCTTTTGTAGAAAAAAAGAGCATCCAATTGGATTATTCAGGAATCAACTAAACAATATTATAAAAGAGGGTTCAATAAGGTGATCACTATTCAAAAATTGGAGTTTTTCTTACATTTCTGAAATAATCAACTAGAAGAAAGTAGCCATATGCTAGAAAACACAAAGTATCTAGGGATAAACTGAAAAAGAACTGTGCAAACCTAGAAGATGATAAAAGCTACAAAACTCCTCTGAAGCATAGAGAAGACATGAAGGGCAAGGCGCACCATGATATAGCAAGGGAATGCTCAATACTGGAGAGTTATTACTTCTCCTGACCTTAATCTATTAGTTCAATCCTAATCCCATGTAATACATGTTAAATACCTATTAAAATCACAATAGGATCTTTAAAAATTTAAAATCCAACAAGCTAATCTTAAAATTTACCTGGAAAAGAAAATGTGTAAGAATAGCCAAGAGAATTTTGAAACAAAAATAACAATAAAGGGAGCCTTGGTCTGGCAGGTATCAGAACACCAAAAAGCTACAGTGGTATAGGCATAGAAATAGATTATATGTTCACATGTATGTATGAACTAAATGAATTAAAACATGTGGGACTTCATATTTCTGGGGAGCTGTATTGCATAGTTTTAAGAGAGCTGTTTCTAGAGTCTGACTTCATTGGTTAAAATTCCTTGCTCCACCCATCAGATGCACAATAGACTCTGGAAGATAATTTGTCCTCATTTATAAAATGGAAATAAAAGTCTTACTTTACAGTATTGTTAGAAAGATTAAATAAGTTTTTGTATAAATTAACTTTTGTAAAATTATTGTATGACACATACCAGAGCAAAAAAGATGTTCAATATATTTAGCTATTGTTACTATTCACTAATTCAACAAGTATTTATTACCTACTATGGGCCAGGTTTGGAAAGGTCCTAATGTTGTTTTTGTTACAATTATTGGAGAAAGAATGGACTATTCAAGAAATAGTAGAAAGGGAAATTGATTACTTGTTTGGGGGAAAAACAGATCCCAAACTCCTAAAATATATGCACATAGTTTTCCACATAGATTAAAGATTAAACATGATTAAATGAAACAAATAATTTTGCCTGGAATTCAGTAGACAAAATATCAACTATATATATATATAATATTGTTATAGATAATATATTATATATAATATTATATAATATTTATATATATATTTTTAATTTAATTTAATTTTATTTATTTATTTTGTGGCACGGGGGCCTCTCACTGTTGTGGCCTCTCCCGTTGCGGAGCCCAGGCTCCGGACGCACAGGCTCAGCGGCCATGGCTCACGGGCCCAGCCGCTCCGCGGCATGTGGGATCTTCCTGGACCGGGGCACAAACCCGTGTCCCCTGCATCGGCAGGCGGACTCTCTCAACCACTGCACCACCAGGGAAGCCCCTATATAATAATCTTAACATACATTATCTATAAACTATATATTTCTAGTCTGTATTATCAACTATAGACTCAGGAAAACTTTTCTACTTTTTATTCAAAGAATAAGACTTGTATTCCATTTGTTATGACCTTATCAGGGTTACTAATTTTTCCAGGTTAAGCATCTGTTTTCTTGCTCTCCCTCTCTCCCTTTCTCTCTCTCTCTCTCTCACTCTTTCTCTCTTCCCCCTCCCTCCCCTTCTGCCTTTCTCTCTCTCTCTTTCTGTCCCCATCTCTCTGTTTCATCTCTTTGCCATTGTCTCTTTCATTTTTGAGGAACTGCTTATGTTTAACTTTCAAATCCTTATTCAATTTTCTGCAGTTTTAATTTTGCTCTTTATTTCTTATAATGCAGACTTTAATTGTCTTAAACTTTACACTTCTAATTGACTTTAACTCTGTTACATTTAGATGCCTTTCCAAAATGAATTATTTTCATTTGATCAGATTTTTCATCTCTTCCTTTATAGTGATCGTGTTTTCTTGAATGTTATCAGCAACACAAAAAAGATGCTTTCTACAATTTAGCTTTGTTTTCTGTTGTTAAACTCTGCCCAAACATGATTCTTTTCTGAATAGTCACTACTTTCCACGTTATTCTATGTTTAGAATCTTTTCTTTAGTTGTGTGTGTGTGTATAAGTGTGGTAGTTTTTTAGTTGTTCTTTTGCTATTTTTTCATATTTGAATGAGGAAAAAAATGGCTCTTTTGGTATACTTTACAGTCTTCGTGCTTGATTAATAGACTCTTTCTCTGATTTGAACTTGGAGAAGTGCTTACCATGCATATGTCAAGCCTGGTTTTCAGTGCTCAGGCCTTATTTGTCTGGCATGGCTCTCCTCGGCTGAGAAGATTCCTGAGGTGATGCTCAGGATGATCTCCTCCTGAACACATTAATACTCCCTGTACTCCTCTCTGTCCTCTGCGGGTGAGAGACTGTAGAACTAGAGGTCCACAATGTCCAATCTTACAGTCTCCCGTGTTTGTCCCTTCAGAGGACTGAATTTCTCTCCCAGGATGCAATCCTATATCACATGTCAAGTTTTGTCTTCAGAAGTAGATATGGAAAAATAAATACTAAAAGATGGAGGCTGAGATCGCTCCGGAACCTCAGAAAATTATAGAGAGGATGTTTTCTCTCCTCTTTTCTTGCAGAAGCCTTATGTTTCTGAGGTAGATGGAGACAGTTCAGAGTAGGTGGAAACCCCGCAGTTCTGCCTCAAAGACTTTCAGTTAGTGGAAGTGAGGCTGGGGTGGATGTGTGATGCAAATAAACTAACGAATCATTGCTCAGAGCTTACTGTGCTGTGAAACTCTTCCAACATCTCAGGATTTCATCAATATTTCAATAGGAAGATGAGAGTGAAGCAGAACAGTTATTCCTCAAGTTCAGTTATTATTTTTGTTTTAGAAATAAGGTTATGCTATTTTCCACATTTAAAATATGTTCATTATATAGAATTCAGCAAATACAGGGACTTCCCTGGTGGCTCAGTGGTTAAGAATCCACCTGCCAATGCAGGGGACATGGGTTCAAGCTCTGGTCTGGGAAGATCCCACATGCCGTGGAGCAACTAAGCTTGTGTGCCACAACTACTAAGCCCATGCTCTAGAGCCTGCGAGCCACAACTACTGAGCTCATATGCCACAACTCCTGAAGCTCACGCACCTAGAGCCCATGCTCTGCAACAAAAAGAAGCCACCGCAATGAGAAGCCCATGCACCACAATGAAGGGTAGCCTCTGTGCGCCGCAACTAGAGAAAAAGCCTGCAGGCAGCAATGAAGACCCAACACAGCCAAAAATAAATGAATGAATGAATAAATGAATGAATAAAATAAATTTATATTTAAAAAAAAAGAATTCAGCAAATACAGAAAAGTAGAGTGATGGAAAGTTCCTGTAGTTAACAATATGGTGTTGTGCATGTAAAGTCTTGTTAGGGGGGTAGCTCTCATGTTGTGTTCTTACCACTTAATAGGTAATAATATGTTTATTACCTTGATTGTGATGATGGTACCATGGGTATATGCATATGTCCAAACTCATCAAAATATATGAACTGAATAAGTGCAATTTTAAATATTAAATGTACCCCAATGAAACTGAACAAATAACAAAATGAAAAAAAATTTGCATGTTTTTCTACCCTCTGTATCTTGTTTTTAACTTTTAGAGATCTATTCAATTGCCTTGAATTCAGTTTTGAAGTTTTCCAAGAAACTTTGTTATGACTTTGTTATGACAAAAAAGACACAGTCTTTTTTGATATAAACATGATAATTTATTACAAGAATGTTAGGATATTATTATTCATTGATATTAACATAAATGAAGACACTCAAAATCCAGTTACACAAAGAAATGTACAATGAGCATTTCAGTTATACTCTCTAATGTTTTTCTATACCTAATTTGTTCATAGCTATGATCATATTACATAAACAGTTTTTTATGTTACATAAATTTTTTACTAACCATTCTACACATTTCACCTTGGTACAAAGTTTCATAAACATCATTTTTAATAAAATAAGCTTTATGGTATTAGGATTGTAGCCTTCCATGTTCACAGCTATATACCCAGGGACAGGCATGATACCTGGCATATAAGGGGAAATAAGTAAATATCTGTGGGAAAAAAATTAATTGCATATTATCTCAGTTTATTTAGCTATCTACCAATTATTAAACATTTAGTTAATTTTGTTTTTTTCTATTATAAATAATTTTCCATCAAATAAATCTGGGTAGTTTCCTTCTCACTTTAGGTTATATTTCTTGGTATAAAATCTCAGAAGTAGATGGTGCAAACATTGTTAAGACTCTTGATATAAGAATAAAACATAGAAAACATTTATTTTGGCACCAATAAAAATTTTTTCCCCTCAGTTTTTTCTTCATGATGAATCATTGTGATTTTGGAGATAAATATTGTGGATTACTATACTTCAAGTTATTGCAGATATTAAAATAAATTATAAAGCTACTTTTTTTTAACATCTTTATTGGAGTATAATTGCTTTACAATGTTGTGCTAGCCTCTGCTGCACAACAAAGTGAACCAGCTATATGTATAGCCAGGACATGGAAGCAACCGAAGTGTCTGTTGACAGATGAATGGATAAAGAAGATGTGGTACATATATACAGTGGAATATTACTCAGCCATAAAAAGAAATGAAATTGAGTTATTTATAAAGCTACTTTTCTGAAGCTTCTAGTTTACCCAAACTTCTTTTACTCTTCCATTACAGTATCAAAATTTGGCTCTACTAGTTGAAATTAAATAAATTATACTTTATTCTTATGTAAAGAAGATAATTTTCAAATATCATTACATTAGCTCCCCCAAAATATTTGCTTCCTTGACATATTCTGAGTGAAACATAGAAGTGTGATAAAGGCTAACTGGGAATGTAGTTAATATCAGTTTTAATATTTTCAATATAATAAGTGGAAGAATGGAAATACCTGTAAAATATTACAGAAGTAAATAAAAATTAAATTGGTTTTTACCAGACTGAAATTATATTTTTGCTGTATTCTCATGAATGCATAACTATATAATAATTTATATAAAGCTAGGGATTATTTCTTGTTTATGTGAGCTAGACTTTTTGGGCTGTTGGGGAAATGGGGCATGTCAACATGAGACCAAAAGAAGTCCTCATTTAAATCTGTAAACCAATCAGTACCATGAAAATGTAAATGAAACCAGTCAATAGATCTGTAAAGAAATTTTCTTTTTGCATTTGAAGATGCTATTTATGAACTATCATTAGTATTGAAATATATCAGACACTGAGATTGTTTTTGTAGTATTGGTAATAGATTTGTGGTCTTGCTCATTGATAAAACATCTGGCTATAGTTAGGGATTCAGTCTGTGGCCACAGAACAGAAGGAATCCAGGAGCCCTCAGAGGTATTAAGTCCAGCGTTTTGCTGTCAATTAGTGCAGTGCTCTGGTCAACTTAGAATACCTAAAAAAAAATGAATGACTGACTTTTACATTTTTCAGACAGAACCTTCAGTATGACATAGAGTAGAGCTCTAAGTCTGGGTAGATATATCCCTTTGAAGTGACTCTCTGTTAATATATTTGCTAGAGGAGAACAATTTCTCATGACTTGATTCTGGCTCTGGAATAGTCTTGCTCTTGCTAGGACATTGGGTGCCATTAATTCTTTGAAAACAGATCAGAGTGGAAAAAAATGTATATATATAAATAAATAAATTTAGACATACAATTTTAAAATATATTCATTTAAATATATATAGCATGAGTACTACAAACTAGAGTGCAAGCCCAAGCAAGTTTCAAAGATCCACTTCCAAAGCCTGATGATCTAAATGAGGGCTGCTCTGCTCTGGTTGACTCGAGACCTGGCCAAGGAGAGGCTGGGAGCCCCACAGGGTAATTAATCTGCTCTCTGAGATGTTGACTCTGAAGCTCTCCGAGGCAAACTGGCATTTGTTCAGACTTCGTGGTTTGCAAGACAGGAAGCTTTTTGGATCATTGGGAGCAAAGAGTACTGCCAGTGCCAATCCAGTGAAAGCGAAGGGCTTGGCAATTTCATTGTAATACACAACACTGAGCAATCTGATTTGTTTTAGTTTGTCTCAGTATGAATGAGAAAAACTCTCTACACTGAGGAAAGGGGTTATGAAAAATCTCTTAAAACAATTTTTGTCAATTTTAGGATGATAATTTCAGCATTAGATTTACTTCTATTTGTCTTTTATGAGATTTTTGAGCTGTATAAAAAAGATGAGGGCTTCCCTGGTGGCGCAGTGGTTCAGAGTCTGCCTGCCGATGCAGGGGACATGGGTTCGTGCCCCGGTCCGAGAGGATCCCACATGCCGCGGAGCGGCTGGGCCCGTAAGCCATGGCCGCTGAGCCTGCGCGTCCGGAGCCTGTGCTCCGCAGCGGGAGAGGCCACAACAGTGAGAGGCCCACGTACCGGAAAAAAAAAGAAAAAAAAAGATGAACTTTTTCCTAATTAAAGTACAATATATCTGCCTGTCATAATGGCTCCTTATGCTATTAGACTCTCTATTGCAGCTGTTGCTGATGGTACAGATACTATATGGGGACTGAAGGCTCTTCAGTGTGACTTGTCTCTATTGGCTTCTCATTTTCAACTTAGAGAGATATTTAAGAATTTCCAAATTAAGTAAAACTTTTGGGAACAAATAACTGTTAAATTAAGGGCTCAAAAAAATTGGGCAAAGGCACTAAAGTAGTTGTGATGGTCTAAAAAATTTCATGGCAGTGTAAAAGGTTTATGTTTGATTTGTATTTGAAAACAAAACATAAATAATTCACTTTTTCAGTTTTAGTCTATGAATTCCAGCCTAATTTTAGTCATCTTGTCCTACTCATCTGTGTTATTTGTATATTGCTACATAGCAAATCATCTGCAAATTTATTAATCAATAGACTTAAAACAAGTCTATTGATTTTCTCATAGTTTCTATGGGTCAGGGATCTAGACTCACAAGGCTGCACCAAGGTAAGGGCTCACAAGATGGCAGCTTGTTTCATCACAGCAGCAAATGAGAAGAATGAGAGAAAGAGATCAACACACTGGGGGGGGATATTACAGAACAGCAGGTGCAACCAGGCAGCAGGGAGTATTGGGGGGCATCTTAGAAGTCTAACAACTGACTGCATTAGCTGATGAATTCTTGATGCTTTAAACTTGATTTTATCTACCTCTCTGAAGGAAGCTCTCAGGGTCTGCTAGAATAGAGCACTGGGTCTTTTGCTATGTTAATCATTTAAATTTTTAGCATGCTTCTTAAAACTACAAGGATAATCTTTAAAACTGGAAGAGAGATACTGAATGACAGTATGAGGATTTGAAATCAGATCTACTTGACACCAAAGACTATTCTCTTATCCTACTGCTATGTGTAGAGCCCAAAACCAACATAGTAATTACATTAAAGATTCCTCAGGACAGTAAATAGAATAGCTAAATGAAGAGCTGTGAATGGCCTCAGACAACATTCTGTGTGTATGTGTAATCCTTATTTTAATTGATCCCATAGTTCTTGTTTCAAGACTAAGCTATGAGAGAGGAGTGATCACCTACTAGGTCTTGTATAATCCTCACACATATCTTATGAGCTGTTGTACTGTTGTATTTTACAGATGAAAAGAGTAAACCTTTAAGAACTTGGCCAAGATTGCAAGTTTGCGGGTGTTGGAGATATAGTCTAAACAAGGTAAGATTAACTCTCTACTACCCAACCTCCAACCCACAAAGCTCATGCTTTTTCCTCTGTAACATGCTGTCTAAACACCTACCATATTACCAGGTATTATTCTAAGCTCTTTATCATGTTAATGTATCTCCAAAAGTCCTCATGAGGTAAATACTGTTCCCACTTTAAAGATCAAAAACTTGTGTCAATTTAGATCTCGCTTAAGTATATCTAAAAGTTTAGAGTTAATTCAAAATTTTAATAATCTATCTAGCCCTATTCCATGTACATTTCCATATACATGTAGTTCATGTATTTAAAACTCAAAATTACCTCACACTCTAAAGGACTTAAATGTCTTTTGAGTTACTAAGGAAATGCTTTTTCTTTAAATATTACCCAGATATTCTTTACAAATGGATAATGTATAAATACTATGTATAGTGACTGTTATAGAGAGTGCATAAACAGAGCAAGCTATCATGCTTACTATGCTTACTATGCTTACTGTGCTTACTATGGTGACTAATCTGACACCCCAAGCCTCATAATATTTATAAAAAAATGAATCATCCTGAGGCAAAATTATGTGAGTTGAACAGAAGTAAAGAACTTTTGTTTATCTTTTTAGAAGATTCTCTTCTACTCACAATAGGAGGCACAAAAGGGGGCCAGGCAATTATATGTCCTACGTCACTTTCTCTCAGCCAATGAATACAGTCACCCCTGAAAATACGCATCTCTTCTATGAGCACCCATATGTTACATGCATCAGACAAACATTCTTATTTTTACACAGTCAAGGTCTGATTTTCTCAGCCAGTCTGAATTTGTAAAGTCAGCTCTTTCTTTCATAGTCAAATTATGGTATTTGTGACTTACTCTTTTTAAAATCATAAATTTCTAATAAAAATTCTAATTTCTAATGAAATATAGCAGTTATACAATTCAATTATTGTATTAACATACTAAAATAGATTTATTACATAAATAAAACTTGAAATATTTCATAAGGTATAAAGTTAACTATAATATATCACATGGGAAGATATTATCACAACTTTTTTTTTTGATTTGGTTGTTTTTTAGCACTAGGATGAATTGACTATTTTCTTTCCTTAAAAATTAAACTTTTTTTTTCTGAGTGGCATTTGTATTTGTTAGGGTTTCATGCATTTTACTGAGGGGTGTATTTTCCTTTTAAAACTAATTCACTATTATTTTCCCCTTCCTGCTCCAGTTAACTGAGTCATTTGTAATTTTGTCAGATTTATTTATCTATCCAAGGCACCAAATTTATCCTCAAGTCATTCTTTTAAACAGCAAAAGAGACCAAAAAAGAAAACATTAAAGGACTCAGTGCTCTCACAAAGAAACTCCCAGCTCAGTCAACAAAATCTAAACTTCCAATAAAAACAGAAAACTCTCTGAGGTGTAGACCCCAAAGGCTAAGAAAAGCCACAAGTTCAAGTTGACCTCACCAAAAGCATTTATACTTTTAGCCAAACTTATTAAAAACAAAATTCATTTGAAAGGGAAAAAAACATGCTACTGGGTTTCATAACATCAAGATGACAGGCTACAAAATGATTTTATTTTTAATAATATTACCTACTGAACACAACTCTAACTCTGTTTTTCTTTCAAGTTCCTCTGCTCCCCACGTTCCAGCTACTCCTAGAATAAGCAGTCTACCCTTGTGACTAGAAAACAAAACATCAAATTTGACAGGATTTCATTTTCAGGAAGTATTTTTTTTCTTATTAGTATTATAATGGGAAGACTTTCCCACCCAATCCAAGGACAAAACAACATTAGATCAAATGCTTTGAAAAGACAATGGCTGACCAATGCTCTTTCACTTTATGAAATTCTAAAATGGTTCAGAGGCAGAGCCCAAATTAAGGCTTTATGCTTCTCTCAGAAAACCTGGCTTTTGTTATTTTGTGCCCGGGAAGAAATGTTATTTTAAAGTTGTTTGCATTTAGGAGGCTATGTCTGGCAGCTGGAGAGAGCAAAGTCACTGATATCCAAAAGGGAAAGGACTTGGCAGTACTTGTGAAGTTCACAATCAGCATTAATGGTCTTGAAATAGAATTTTCTACAGTAAGAAAAGCTGTGACCTTCATCACTCCTACGACACTGCACATCAGGTATGGCTGTACCCAATTTTAACATTCTCTTTTCTGATCTACACTTCCCAATCATTGCCAGTATTGAGATGACATTGCCAAACAAAGGGAAGTGGGTAAAGTTTGGACTTCTGTTGCTCTGGGTAGGCATTCAGAAGATATATGGAGGAGGTGTTGAGATGCGATCTGAAGAGCTGGCTTGAGCTAGGTTTTGAAGTGTCTTTGTATATAGACTGATTCCATCTCATCATATAGAAAATTGGATGACATGTTCAGTTGTCTGTCTTAGCATGAAGAGGTGAGCTTCACCTTCTTGGGAAACATGGTTAAAGAATGGGGGTGTAAGAGGATAGGTAGTTTTTTCCTCATCTCCTAACAGAGGATGACATTTCAGATCTATCTTTGCAATACAAGAACAGGAGGAAGCATTAAGAAAATAATTCTGACCTATGTGCAGAGAGACCTAGAAAAGTGAGAGATTACTTTGGCCAACTATAAGAACATCTGGGGCATAAGAGCAGTTAAATGGAGGAATTGCTGAGAGATACAGAAGAATTTCTTTGTTTATTTATTATTAAAAATAAATAAAATGTGTTCAGCAAACCTTAATGGAGCACCTACTATGCAAAGCTCTTGGCTAGTTACAGTTAAAGGTTTGTGTTTAAGTTTGAATATTTCTGGTGGCAGTGAATCTACTATTTCTAAGACTTTGAAGATCATACCTCCTCTTAAAATATTAAAACTATGTTATAATACCTGTGTCTTAGGTTCTATCTTGATGAATGAGAAAGGTGTTTTGGATTCTTTTCAGGGGAGAGGTGTCACAATTCAAGTCTGCTATATTAAGCCTTTAGAGATTTCTCTGAATATCTATAAGAATAAATATGGAAGATAAGTTTAATGAGACCATGCTGGTTCCAAGAAACACTACCTGATCTCAGCATAAATCAGAGCAATTCTTTTAATTGGCATAAAGTCATCACAGAGATGATTTTTAAATGGCTAAAACTACAGTTGAGTTTATAAACTGTTACTACATGAGTTTATAAACTGTTACTACATATAGTAACATTTATTTAAAGGAAGCATATTAGTCAACATTTCCCACATTTCCCTCCTTGTCTTAGTCACACTAAATTATTCTTATATCTTTTGGGGCGGTAGATGCTAAAAGAGGAAAGTTCTAGGGCTTCTATGTTATGGCTGTTGGGTGTGAGTTATTTCGATGGTATGATTCATAGAACTTTGGACAACATATAATACCTCTATAAATCTATTTAGAGTTCTAGGAAGAAGGTGAGGGAACTATATCTGAGAGTATGCAGGAAAAATTGATAGGCCTATGTGGTTAGAAAATCTCAAAATATCTTTAAATGTGTCTCTTGCCATACTGTCAATATAAAGTATCTCACATTGTACCCCAGTTCTCTTCTTCATAAAAGATTTGTAATCGATTTTTGCTGAATATTGATATAATCTTACTTCTTAAAAAGAATCATATTCTATGAGGATAAGAATATTGTCTCTTATTCCTTGGTGTATTTCAAGCACCTAGAATACTTTATGATACATTCAGTATTCAATAAATATTTGTTGAATAAGAGTATTAATAAACTAAAGAGAATTTAGAATGAAAGCAGAGTCCCATAATAATTTTCTATAAATGAAATAATTGTTTTTATTAAAATAATAAATACAGGCTTTTCATAATTTGGTTTATTTAAAAGGGCTTATAACTGGAGTAAGGATACTGTTTTTGCCTTCCTTATTTTCTGATTTTGATAAAACCTCCTCAAAGTTAAGGAATAAAAGACAATTGGGAAGATAATGCTTTTAAAGGTTGTGTGCCAGTTCTTAAGCTATTGTCTCTCATCTCCAAGCCCACCCTTCTATACTCAGTTTTGTGATGCTGGGGCAGGGACTCTGCGACCACATTTCTACTTCACCAGCTGTTTCTCAGTTAGGCTCTGCCAGTAGGCGGTACTAGATGGAGAAGGGAAGCGGCTTCTTCTTTCATCTTATTACTGTCAGCGCACATCAACTTCTTAAGGGTTTCCTGTCTGCTCCTTATTCTTGTAAGCATCACCACAGTATCACTTTTTCATCTCGGCAGCAGCAGTGCCTTCTGATAGCAGCATGTGGATCCATCTTGTGGTTTATCCAATACTTGTAGAACCAACCTTATCAGACACTGAGAGACACCAGCACCAGCCCAGCAGTGCCCTGCCTTAGAAGTTTGAATTTCAGCACCACAGAGCCTCTCCTCCAGCCTTCTAAATTTTAATAATTCCAACCTCTTGCCTTTATTTCTTCAGCCCTAAGTATGGTAGCTTCTTCCTGTAGCTGTTACCTCTACACCACCTTAATATTCTTTTTACTCTTTCACTTACTTAGTTAACACTTTACTTAGTTAACACTTCACTTACTTAGTTATATTAAATTCTCTCTGTCCAAGTAACTGGTGTCATCTCTGTCTCCTAATGGGACCCTAACTTAATACAAGTTGGTTTTACTAAGTCTCTTTCCTTGGTTTCTTTACTTTATACATGTTACTTGATTCAGTGCAAACAGAGAGTCAATTAAACAAATATCAAGAGATTTGATATAAGCAGAATTCTAAAATAAGTGAAATGTCCTGAATACCTTCACTGTCTTCCCTGGCCATTAGTACTTGCTTCACCCTATATTTTTCTTCCTTTCCCCTCCTTTTCCTTTTATGCCTTTCCCTTTGGGTGTTTTTTTCCCTCAATCTTTCCTCTTCTCATCTTGAAAATTCTCTCTTACCTTATTCTCACCAGCCCAGTACCTTCATCATCTTCTCTTCTACTATTGAAGAGACAGTGAGCTCAGTTCTTTCTGCTCCTTACCCCATGGAAAACAGAGAGAGACCAAAGTCCCTACACATGGCAACAAGAGAAATGGGAAATTCAACATCTGTCTCCAACAGTGGAAAAAATATTATTTTCATCAGAGTATGTTGAGATATATTTCAATGACACCCTATCAGCAGCCATCTGGTTAGCTTACACCTAAGGGCCTACCCCCTTCCTATTTTCTCCTACCTTTGGTGGCAGACAGTAGAAGAGGGCAATATTCCATCTTAGCAAAGAACTGGAAGGAACTGTGGCTGGATGAGCCCCTCACTAAGGAATAGAAATCTTACAGATGGATCCATATTTGCTCATACACACTGCCAGAATCACACTCTGATCTTAGTTCTTTGGTTCCCACAGAGTCTTCTTATTGTTTAATGAGTGTCTAGGTTCCCATTATTCACCACCACCTTGAAATGGGAATTTTTCTTCTATATCCTAACTCTTAAGCGTTTTACTCTCAGCTAGGTTTCAGAATAATTTGCTTGGAATAATTTGTTTTTCTAACCTGTTCTAAGGTATCAAGTTAACTTTTATAGGTTAACGTTTACAAGGATATTTGTATTTAAAAACAGTAGGCCCAGCAACTCTTGTCTTAATACAAATATTAAAAAATTTTAAGAGGTGAATTTTTAGTGATAAAATGGATTGGTTTGGTGTAGTCTTCTGAGAAGATATTTCTTCATCCTCATTTTAATCAACTTGAGAGGAAAGCCCGTCTAGACCAGACTTCTACTTCTGGAAGGCAGCTTTATGGGTCAGAAACTTTAAACATCCTATAATTATATAAATAAAGATAAAATAACATGCTTTTGCATCTTACTAGGGATGCATTTCAAATGAGAATAACAATATAAGAAAAAGAGTCTGTAGCCCTATTATAGTGGAGTGTAGATCAATGGAAGGTGAATTTATTTTTAGTGTGCTAATTGCCAAGAATTCAGAGTCTCAGCCAAGAAACAGTTTGTTTTTCATTTACTTTTGAACAAAATTTGAAAAATAAATTTTGATCGTAGATAAGAAGAAGAATAGAAATAAAAGAGCAGTGAGTATTTTAGCATGCTTTTTTGGAGGATGTTTGCCATGACTATTATGAATATGTGCTATTTTTTAATTTTGAAAAAAAATGCCTATTTCTGAACTTTAAAAAAAAAAGTTGTAAGTTTCTTATTAAAACCATCCTTACATACATTTCCTAATACAGTCATGTAGACTCACAATGGTGCTTTACTACTGAGTCTTAGAATTCTTATTTGAATCATGTATGGCTTCATTTCTGAGAAATATTCTCTTTCTCCTGATACTAGTGGTACCACGCAGACTAAAGTAGTTTTAGAGGACTGACACCTGAAGGTCATGAAAGGAAAAGGTAAAAGACAAGAATTGACCTTGCCGTGTTTTCTACTTTCACCTACTTGGCAGAATCTTTTGACTTCTAGAGTACAAAGGTAGAAAGATTGGCTATCTTAAAATTCCTTTGAGGTTTCATGGGTGGTTTCTCCCCAGTTTTACTTAGCATTTCCTAGGCACTCATCTAAGCTCTAGTAGGAGAAAGATAGTTCCTTTTTTTTTTTAAAGAATGTCTTCTAAAATCTGTGTAGTTCCTATAAAAAAGAGGACGTAAAAATGCAAGGTGTTGAAATGTAAGCACTATGGATAATAAATGAAGGTTGATGACAGTGTAAGAAGACACATTTTCTGATAAGAAATCTCTGCTCTTCAGAGGAATGGTTTCTGTTGTATGCATGCACACACACATACATTTGAAATTCCAGAAAGGAAGCTGAACATCTGGTCACTTCATTCTAGTATTTCTTAATTTATAAGGATATGAAAATTTTAACATCCCATATCAGAAAGTCATCAATCTGTGATAAGCTTCTCATTCTCTTTGACTGAACAGTTTTCTAGTGAGTATGGCATGAAACTATTATTATAGCAGTTGCATTTGTGACTCATTAGAAAAACACATCCCTGAGCTGAAAATGTAGTCCATCTATGACCTTAAGCCTAGGATTCAGGTCACAAAATCCATTGCTGTTGCTGTAGCTTAATTCAAAATTCTATGAGATATATATGTTTTATATGGCTTTAAAAGAAGCCTTCCTAAAAATAACAAATATAAATTTTGAAGAGTTTTCAGAATCTTTGCTAGCTTTTGTGGTTTCAATATTCCAACACATCTTTCTTGAGTTAACTTTGGTGCACTCTTCCTTTTTTGAATGGAGAGAAGCTCATATGCATTAGAAGTACGATATAAATGAAGACTCTGGTCTACCAACTTAAAAATGTCTAAATGAGTTATTTTTCTGTGCATGTTTTGTTCATGTTCAGGCAGTATGGTAGAGAAGGAAGAGTACTGCAAAGTCAGGAGACTAACTTATAGATACTGGCCAAAACAATTCATATCACAGGACCTATTTTACCAACTATAATTGAAAATTATAAAACTGATGATAATCCATTCCCTTGCAGTTATAAAACTGATGATACATCCATTCCCTTGCAGTTATAAATATTAAGATACTACCTGAAGTGTTTATTATTTTACTTTTTTATTATAAAGATAATAAATACTTTAAAACTTAAGCAATATGGAAAGTATATAGAAGATATTAAAAGAAAACCTTAAATTCCACCATCTATAAGAAAGCACAATCAATATTTTGTAAATATTCTTCCAGATTCCTCCTCTTTAGGAGTGAACACATAACTTGATATACATAGGTGTATACTATCTAATATATGTTGCTCTCATACCTTTTTACATTTAAAAATATGTCAAAAGAACTATCCATATCAATGAATATACATATATGCCTCATCTTTTTAAAAGGATACAAAAAAAATGGATACACTGTATGGAGGCACTAAAATTACTTAATTTCTCTTGATAGGTTTAGATTTTCTTCCTTTTTTAATATTAGTTTTTGATATATCTATTACAAAGATTTCCCCCAAGACTTTTGTTTTTCTTTCAACATCGTTTATAGTATAATTTTTGTTTTTTATTATTTATAATTTTAAAATTTGTTTAGTTTGAATGCAAAAAAAAAAAAGCCATGTCCATAAGTGTGAGTTCCTTGGATCATCTTCCTTGCAATCTATACTCTTTGGGAACATGGAGCATGGGGTTGATATATAGATGGGCAAAGATTTGAGAATTTGAAAATTTGAGTTGGATTCCTGGGCACAGGAAAACAGAATCTCCAAACATAAATTTGGCTCACTTCACATATTTGCCTGAACACTGTTCAGTTTGGTTTTTATCACCTATGGTTCAGTTCTCAACCAAGAAGTTTAGAATGAATAGCATTCAATGGTTTAAAAATAAAATGAATCCAAGTCTGAAGGGATGAGAGGTCAGTAGCTGTCTATATGTTTGCAAATAACCTGGTAAAATTTTTGATTAGTAGAAACAAATTATTTACTCCCTAAAGCAAAACAAAGGATATAGTCAAGCTTCTTTAAACTAGGTATTAGGTATGGTTCTCATATAGTTTTTCAAACCAGTGCTTTTAAAATCATGTACATAAATACCTATGTTATATGAGAGACAGTGGAGTGTAGCAGAAATAGAATTGAATTGAGATCTGGCTCATACTTCTAATTTTTGCCAATGACATGCTGTAATTTTGGAGAAAGGCCAGAATTTCTATATTGGTCAATCTGTCCACTTTTTCTTTCCTTCTTTCTTTCTTTTCTTTTTTTTTTTTTTTTTTTTTGCACTGGAGACCTTACCATTTCATGCCATCCAGATTGTCCTAAAGTCCTTTGGGGATTTTTAAGAGCCAAATCATCATTTTTATTTGATCAGGAAGGAAGATACCTTATAAGCAGTTAAGTTTATGTAGATGATCCTGAGGAAGGAGGATTTTCATTGTTACCATTTCAGCTGCAACAGACTTTGTTTCTCCTGCAGCCTTCAACACTTCCCTCACTGCTCCTTTTCTCAGCTAGTGAGCTCACCTTGTTCTTAAAATAAAAAGATCAAGGTTATCCTTCATTGATTCTCATCTTCATATCATTCTGTTTTTTTCTACTGCTACAGACATCTGTTCAAATTTTCCCAGTCTCAGAAGAAGAGTCTTAGAAGTGCTAACCTTGCCCTGGTACACTAGATTGAGATTTTTTGCCTCCCACTTGTCCCTTTCTTCTCCATTCCATTTCTCCCTCCTCTAGTTTCAATAATTCACATCTCTCTATCTTGAGGCAAGCCTTTGCTTGACCTTAGTCACTCTTTCTTCTAGTTAACTTGTATCTGCTTTATTTTTAACACATACATCAACCTATGCTGCTCTTCTGTTATCACTCTGTCCTTACTTCTGAAGCGGTTTTCATTCCACTCACTTACTGAAGCAACTCTTTCAAAAATCACCATCTTTGTTGTCAAACACAATGACAAATGCAGTCTCCTTGACCTGTTTGTAGTTTTTGACACTGTTCACTGTATTTCCTTCTTGAAACACTCTACTTCTTTGTCTTTAGTGAAATGGCACTCCACTACTTCTTTTTCATCTACTTATGTCTGCCCTCTCTTTTATTGGATGATTTTTAATTCATTTCTCTGTTCCTTTTTATATATTCTGTCAGTCATCATGTAGTACTGTGAAGGAATCAGGACTCAAAACCAGATATACCGTTAATTGGTAGTATTACCTTAGGGATTTCATTTATTTGTCTGTTATTTTCTTCTATGTAGCATGAAGACAAAATGCCTGACTTGAAAAGAGACAATGAGGATTAAATGAGACTCTATGTAAGGCATCTTAACCTGGCCAGAGTTAATGCTAACCTACACAAGTCATCGGTGTTTGATCACCTCCTTGACACCTCTGATAATTCCAGCCCTAAACATTTTCTTCTTTTCTGGCCACATATGGTTAAGAAAATCATGTGCTACACAATTTTTTTATTTAATTATATACCATATTTTGTCAGTAAATGTTAGTTCTATCTTTCTTACTACAATGTAGAGATCCTCCCCCAAAATTCCACTATATCCCTCTCAACACTAACATATGGATCGGTTTTCAATAAATGATGGCTATTTGTGAACTAATTGACTTGAGACTTTCACTTTACCCTCCTCTGGACTTACAACAAGTAGTCAAGAAAATTATGCCTGTGTAAGGAATTTAATATCACCTTCTAAATCATCACTCTGGTTTCCTTGGACTTCCATAAATGTGATTACATTCTAAAATAAAGATAACATGGGTGTTAATTTTGTTAAAAATTACCCTCATTCTCTAGATTCTTGGGGTCAAACAATACCCCATTTCTTCCATTGTTTCAACAAATACTTTTAGAGTACAGTAAAATGCTAGACACTCACATATTAATAGGGGAGACAAACAGGCAGGCAATTCTATTAGGGTGTGGTACCGAATATCATGTGGGAAAGAATGAGGTATTATAATGTACACAGAAAGAACATGTAAATCATTCTTTGGATGGAGGGTATTCTGAAAAGGCTTCTAAAGGAAGTCATTTCTAAGATGAAACTTGGGAATTCATTTTAGACAATAAATATAAGATTAACATTATTTATGTAATTGTTTTTAAAGGGGATGCACATCATTTGCTTTTAAATAAAAATTTTAAATGTCTTCACTCCCTCCCCCACCCCTTTTTTTTTTTTCTCAAATTACTACCAAATTCTGGACCTGTGAGGCCTTAAATTGGGTTTCTAGTTGAGAGATATTGGAAAGAATAATTTATTTTTAGCAATCAAATGTAAGAATATATGAAAAAAGTGAAAAGTCAATTAAAATATACTTTTTACCTGTTAATCATATAAAGGTAACAAAAAGCTTCAAACCTACTACTCTATTAGAAGCTAAGAAAACCATTTTTTTTAAATGGTATATAACACACAGAAAAGTATCAAAATGAAAATTCAGATGATCCAGTATCAAAACTGGAGAGTCAAAGATTGTCAAAGACCTAAAGTTATACACATGCTCCCGAGATCGATGTGAGGCAGAGGAGACATTTTGTGACTGGACAACATCACACCAAAAGGTGTTTATCCTTCTTGGTTTGGTTGTGTGTGGAAAAGGGTTAAGGTTACTTTCTTTTTTTCATGAATGAGTTTATTTAAACTGAAGATAACATCTATACCTCTGAGGGGTATGGAGAATAAAACAAAGATGAGATACACAGACGCCCTGACCTTTGTGGAGAAAAGTCATTGTATACATATTTCTTATGAATAATACAGTGCCCCCCAAAGGATAAATATTCAAATCAATGAATTTTGTGTTGTGCCCAATTTCCTGTTTAGAGAGAAGGGAAAATGTTTCCCTTCCATTTCCCTACTGCACAATGAAATTAAAGCAAATGGAAAAGAGAATTCAATTTATCAAAATTCCCCATTGGGAAACCAGCGGCTCTCATTTTACACACTACTTGTGATTAGCTTTAGGGTCTTTCACCTAATTCTTTCCTTTGAATTAATTAAAAGTACGTTTGAATGTGACAGACATTTCAAAATTCCCTGTAATGTGACAGGAAGAGCTTTTTTCCTTTTCCTTTTTCTTTTTTTCTCCATAACTATAGAAGCTCCAAGCTCCACAGATATTACTACAATGCTGCAAGGTTGTTTACCTTCGCTCCTTCACAAAAGATAATCCAACAAATTACATTAATTATAAACCAATATGTTCCGTTCAATTCCCATGTGAGCCAAACCTGGGGATGAGCATCTGCTCTTATTTTCTGAGCTCGGTTTTGAGGACAAGATTCACAACAATGCTCAATCCATAATTAACAGAAAAATTAAAGATGCAACATCCCGACATCCTGCTTTTTGAAGCAGTATGCTTCAAAATATACATGCCTACTCCTGGCAAGCTTCTTTTTTCTTCCAAACTCAGAAATAGCCTATTGTTATCCCTGACACATTTTTGTTTGTTTAAAATACTTACATTTTTATTGGACTTAAAATAAACATGAAAATATTTTCTACAAAAAGAATGAACAACCATGTACTACTGTGATAATTTTCTTTTTAAACTTGGGGTTTCTTTTTTCCCTAGATGATGATCTCTCCTTCTCCCTTAAAATGATGTTTATGGTGTATTAAGCATGTTGTTTCATGGCGGGGGAAATATATAGAAATGGGCAAAATTTACTTAGGATACTTGATTTTCTCTTTTTTCCTGCTTGACCCATAGAAGGAAATAATAGTAAGTTATACCAGATCCTCATATACATCTACACATATATTTAGCACATACATCTTTTATTCTATTCATGGAAATCCCAGTTAAGCAGTTGGTGGTAAACAAATATTTAAAATATCTGCATTATAGATACCTAATTCATATATAGCATCCATATGTGATTGAATATAAATAGACATACTGTTTAAGTACACCCACACACCACATACAAAGTGAATGGAGAGCAGGGCAGTGAATGAGCTTCTCTTTTTCCTGTTCACATGTGTAATACCTGAGTCTGATGTGAAGATGAGCATTCTTCACATAATTTTTCTGAGATCCTCAAAAGAAAGAAAGTCACAAAGTCAGCATAATTCTATGAATCTCTGAAGTACTTTACTGTCATTTATCTTTATTGCATATTCAGTCATGAAGGGAGAGATATTCTGCTTTCATTGATCTTACTCTACTGATCTTCAAATTATTCCCAACACCACCTATTTGAACCTAGAAATTCTTGTTTTAATGGAGTTGATTTTTATCATTGAATTCATGTTGCTTTGGGAGAGAGACAGATATGATACAAGATGCTTAGTTTTTATCCTTAGTGATAGGAAGACCAGATAACCTTTGTGGTAGTTCCACAGAGCACTGTGTGTCAGAAAAATACGTCTGGAGTCTAGCAGCTGAGGAGTCCTGGTCTGATCTCTAACATTCTCTATGCAAAGAGAAAGTTTTTCAGCAGGGAGGTCTGGGAGGGCAGCTGGCTTTGGCTTCACATTCACAAAGGGCCTGTAATATATATGTTGATGTTCTCTCCAAAAGAAGTTTTACATATAATCATGAGCAAGATTGAAAGAAGAAAATTGTAGTCAAGATGCTTTCAAATACAAATAAGAGAAAACCCAACTAAGTTCTATTTCTTAAGGTTTTAGAAAAATATTTTGTTAGATTAATAAAGTAGTCACAGGCTGGCAGTTCTGGTGGGTCAGTAAAGTCATTGAGAACAGATACAGGCTCTTCCATTTTTTTACTCTTCCATTATTAACACTTTGTTTTGTTCTTAATATTGCCACCTCATTACTTCAAAATGGCTCCCACAGATCCAGACATCATACCCGTACATAACATGATCCAAAGTAGAAAGGTCTCTTTCACCAGAATTGGGTCCCGTGACTACGTCTAAATAAATAATAAGGAGAATAATACTATGATTATATTAGCTCAGTAATAATTCATTTCCATTATTTTCTCAGACTGGGACTATTTCTGCCAATGGGGAAAATGCTATTGTGTAGGTAAATAAGAGTTTTCTTGCCACCAAATATCTGTCATATAACCCTACACATAGATTACTAGGTCATACTGTCTGGAGAATATATATGTGTGAATCCACACATTCACACACACACATATTCCTTTACTTGTAATTATTTTGCATTGTATATCATATATTAATAATATTTATTTGTTAAAAACATTTAAAAAATATTACATGATATTTGTCTACCTGTTTTGACATTTTTTAATACTTCTTTTATATATATGGAATGGTATAGGCCTCTCTCAATCTCTGAGAGATAATGGTGATAGAGTTTACCAGCTGTATGACCATAAACATTTGCTACTTAACTTCTCTGTACCTCAGTTTGTCCATGGATGAAATCAATATAAAATTCCTGGACTGCCTAATTGGATCGTACTTTGTGGGAAGGATCCAATGCATGATTACAGGAAATTGCTTTGAGAATAACAGTACTTTGTAACCTGTATTTTATGCTCTTAGGATTTGATACTGAGATGAATTGCAGAGATAGGTAGGTGAACCCCAGGCCCCAGTGCTGGTCATCATGAGGACTTCTGAGTGAAGGAGCAGAAGGCCCACTGATTCCACTTACTCATCTCTCCTGCCTAGCTAACCACAATATGCCTCAAAGGTAGAAAGTCCGACTGTTGGCCCAGTTGTCTCCTGGAGTAGTCTGACTCTATCAGGAGATACTTCCCAAACATCATATTATTTAAGTTATTATTGTATGATGTGTGAGAGATTGAGTAGACCCTGTAGAGTTTGAAGTTAAGACTTTGTAAATCACAGTTTCCTGTGGTTTTTGTCTACTCTGGCAAATTTTCAATGAGATTTACTGCCACAGGCCATGATTTTGAATATGACCACACCTGTTTCCACAGATGTTGGGAACACTCAGTTTGGAATTTTTACCATGCCATTGGTAAGTGAGCTGCTTATACCTCCTCTGGTCCAGATATTGCCACACACAGGATATGGCTGGGTTTATACCTCTGATGTGGTTGTGGACATACTACATTTAGGTGAGGGTTCAGTGTCTCCTTTCTTTAGTTCACAATGTTCATTGAATACTGTCTTGGGCCTGAGTTTTGTTTGATGAATTTATAAAAATATATAACCAAACCTTTAAGGAGTTTAAAGTCAAGATAAGGAGGCAAAATCGATAGGTATAATATTATTTTTATAGTATTTATACTATATTATAATTGTGTCATTGTCTCCCCTAAGCAATAGTAAATTTGTTTGCTTTTTAAAGACTATTTTTTTAGAGCAGTTTTAGGTTTACAGCAAACTAAGAGGAAAGTGCAGAGATTCCTATATACCTTCTGCCCCCCACACATGCCCAGCCTCCCCCATTATCAACATCCCCCCCAGAGTGGCACATGTTACAGTTGATGAACCTGCATGTCACATCATTATCACCCAAAGAACATAGTTTACATTAGAGTTCACTCTTAGTGTTGTACGCTCAATAGATTTAGACAAATATATAATGACATGTATCCATCATTATAGTATAATACAGAGTATTTTCACTGCCCTAAAAACCCTCTGTCTTTTGCCTGTTTATCTCTCCCCTCCTTCCCAACTCCTGACAACCATTGATCTTTTTACTGTTTCCATAATTTTGCTTTTTTCCAGAATGCCATATAGTTGGAATTATATAGTATGTAGCCTTATCAGATTGTCTTCCTTCACTTAGTAAGAATGTATTTATGTTTCCTCCAAGTCTTTTCATGGCTTGATAGTACATTTCTTTTAGCACTGAATAATATTCCATTACCTGGATGTACCACAGTTTATTTTTCCATTTACCCACTGAAGGACATCATGATTGCTTTCCAGTTTTTACAATTATGAATAAAGCTGCTGTAAATATCCATGTGCAGGTTTTTGTGTGGACATAAGTTTTCAGTTTCTTTGGATGAATACCAAGGAATGCAATTTCTGAATTGTATGGTAAGAGTACATTTAGTTTTCTAAGAAGCTGCCAAACTGTTTTCCAAAGTGATTGTACCATTTTGCATTCCCACCAGCAATGAATGAGAGTTCCTGCTGCTCCACATCATCATCATCATTTGGTGGTGTCAATCTTCCAGATTTTGGCCATTCTAATAGGTGTATACTGGTATCTCATTGTTGTTTTAATTTACATTTCACTGATGGCATCTTTTCATATGCTTATTTGCCATCTATATATCTTCTTTGGTAAGATGACTGGTAAAATTTCTTGCCCATTTTTTAATCTGGTAGTCTGTTTTCTTACTGTTGAGTTTTAAGTGTTCTTTCTATGTTTTGGATAACAGTTCTTTATCAGATGTGTCTTTAGAAAATATTTTCTCCTAGTCTGTGGCTTGTCTTCTCATTTCTTGACATCGTTTTTTGCAGAGCAGAAGTTTTTAATTTTAATGAAGTTCAACTTATCAATTACTTCTTTAATGAATTGTATCTGTGGTATTGTATCTAAAAAGTCATCACCATACCCAAAGTCATCTAGTTTTTTTCTTATGTTCTTCTAGGAGTTTTATAGTTCTGTGTTTTACATTTAGTCTTATGATCCATTTGGGGTTGATTTTTATAAATGGTGTAAGGTCTGTGTCTAGATTCATTTTGAAAAGATTGTCTTTGATCCATTGTATTGCCTTTGCCCCTTTGTCAAATATCAGTTGACTATGTTTATGTGGGTCTACTTCTGGGCTCTTGATTCTGTTCCGTTGACCTATTTGTCTCTTTTTTCACCAATACCACACTTTCTTGATTACTGTAGCTTCATAGTAAGACTTGACTGGTAGTGTCAGTCCTCCAACTTTGTTCTCCTTCCAAATTGTATGGCTGTTCTGGTTTTCTGCTCTCCCTATAAACTTTAGAATCAATTTGTCAATATCCACAAAATTACTTGCTGGGGTGTTGATTGGGATATCTGTAAGATTCTTAAGGATGGGGATATGTCTTCTCTTCCTCTCTGGGTACCTAGTATGTTATTGGTGCCTGATTTATAGCAGTTGCTCAATACATACTTACTGAATAAATAAAATTACTAAAGATGTGATCAGAGAATTAAGTCAAATATATGACACTGAACAAGTTCAGGATTCCTGGAAGCATGAGGGTGGTGAGGAGGGAAGCTGAAATCAGATATGGATGCATGTGGGTAAAAATGAAAGTGGGGTAGAAATGAGGGAGTACAAAGAATGATGGGGCCGGATTTTAAGAAGCAACATGACCTTTGGAAATACCCAGAAGTGAGAAGCATTTTTTGAGAAACACCATCAAAACTATATTGGAAGAAAGTATTTTTTTTCAAAGCTATAACCTTATTTATCATTATTTACTTTTACTGCACCAGGAAAGAGGCACATGAACACTCATAGCATATTTACATGTTTCTAGCATTAAAAGGCATTCTCTTTAAGATCTCTAAGGTTGGGGTATGCGAGAATGTGGAGACTCAGAAATTAGAAGCCTTAAGAATTTGCCTTCATTGACAGACAATGTGAAGTTTTGCTGAGGGCTATGTGGCAGAGAACAAATTATGAGAGGTCTTAAAAGCTGAAGAATTTTTTCCTCTCTAAAATTTATTCCTAGAAAAATAGATATCTTCTAGATATCTTTTGTGTCTCATGGATTTCCTGGCATTTTTATAAGGAATCTCAGTTATTTCTGCCTTATGTTCAGACACCACAACTTCTGATAAAATTTGCTACTTAGATATGTGTATTTTTCCTGGGACTCTAACATATCCTTGTTCTTAAAATCTCCTGGAAACCAGTATAATGCAATAGGTCAAATGTTCTTGTCATTCCAGGCTAAGAACCAATTCACCTGATTGTAGAGCTATAAGCAGAAAAACTAACTGTAGGTCCAACCAAGTAGTATGGAGGAGGCTACCTCTGTGTTTCCACCTTGTGACAGTTGTGTCCTGAGTAGCAGCAACAGGCCAATGTTAGGAGAAAAGAGCAAGATGGGAGAGTCCTAAAAGACGTCTGACTGGATCTCAGTACATTTGTCCTTACTGCTCATGTGATGGTTAAAAGCCTCCTTTTCCTAACTTTTCTGTTCACTTCTTCTTCCCTTTTGTTTTTCTTTCCTTTCCTAAGCCCATCTAAACAGTAAAACAGAAGAAAAGTTCCTTTTGTGGCCAAATGTTTTAATATGGTCTAGAAAGTGTTCACTGAGTATTAGATTCACCAAGCTGAATCTAGTATTTCTAGTATTTCTGTAGACACTGTGTCTTATAACTCATGAAAATCTCTTTAAAATGGCTATTTGTCTACATGCCACTCATTTTGTTCTAATTAATAAATAATCAAAATTTTCATAAAACAGTGGACCAACTGCAAAAAGATTTGTGTGGGGGAGGGGAGTGTGATGATAATTCATTATGTGAAAATGTTCATTCAAACAAATTGGATGCATGTTTTCTTCACAAAAATAATTTCATCTTAGAGCATAAAGAAATACAATCTAATTTTTAAAAAATCTAATTTTCACCTATATTTTCAGGATTCTGCTGGGGAGAGATACGATAAAGAGGCATTCATCCTTGTAATTTTATTTTTTTCAACTTCATATTTATTGCACACTCACTATAGGCAACTGACAAGTCCTCAAAACACAAAGTGTAGCAACACACAACTTCACTTTCAAGGGCTTCAGATATACCTACTGTATTTTGTGGAAACATGTAGAAGAGAACAGTAACTTGGGTGAAAAAAAGAGGACACTAGACAGTTTGGGAGGGATATCAGCCTAAGCAAATGTTCCGAGGTGTGAAAATACGGTCTTGCCTGAAAATCTCCTGTCTCACCTAGTCCTTAGTCACCACGCCCTCAACCATGTTTTTAACCTCTGCCTTTCCTATTTTTGCCACTTTAGACTTGCAGCTCTTTCAATTCCCTTGCCTCTAATTCCATCTTTCTACTCACTACAACTTAACATTTCTGGGAAGCATTTTACCAAAGCTATTTCATAAAGCATGAAAAGTCCAATTTGTCCAATAGTTTTTTTTTACTCAAAAGCAGCGGTCCCCAACGTTTTTGGCCCCAGGAACCAGTTTCGTGGAAGACAATTTTTCAAGAGGGGAGATGGTTCAAGCAGTAATGTGAGCGATGGGGGGAATGGGGATGGTTCGGCGGTAATGCAAGCCATGGGAAGCAGCAAATGAAGCTTCCCTTGCTTGCTCGCTGCTCACCTGCTGTGCAGCCTCCTTCCTAACAGGCTGCTGACCAGTACTGGTCTTCAGCCTGGGGGTTGGGAGAACCCCTGCTCAAAAGGATTTATACTAAGGAAGCAGGAACGCTTTCCGAACCTTAAGTTACTTAAGTCTTATTTATAACTAGCATAAAAATTGAAAACTTAAATGCTTAATGATGGGGAACTATTGGAGATAAATTAAAATACATTCATTAGAAGAATTATTAAACCATTAAAATTTGTTTTTCAAGGAATATTTAATAACAAGGTAGATAACATATGCTTATCTAACATGTATTTTTATATCACTGAAGCTAAAATAAAATGTCCTTTTTATTGGGTAAGTTTGGCCTGCTGTATGTGTACACTGCAGTGCAATTTAAAAAATACTGTAATTATAATTTCAGAACTTCAGAATCTGAATAGGTGCCAGTGTTCTCTCCTTTTTTTATATGGGAAAAAAAATCCTTTGAAAATCTTTTGAAGCTTGGACAAAAATTCCATAGCTATATTCTTAGTATCACTCTGTAGAGTCTTCATGATTCAGATGATACAAGGGAAGAGCTTCAGTGCAACCTTTTAGAGAAGACATTCCAGCTCTCATGATCTCATCAACCAGGAGAATGTTGGTGGCGATCACAATGCAGGAATGAAGAAGCTGTTTCTTTATGCAATAGATATCCCATATATCTACTTCTGTTGTTACCATTGGCTCACCTGTGTTCAAGTCCACACCCACGATTTGACCTGATTCTGAATGTTCTGCTTGAACTTTAACTAGAGTTTCCTGAAAGTCAAAACCAGAGTTCTGAGCAAGAACTTTGGGAATAATGAGCAATGCATCAGCAAATGCTTGAACTCCAAGTTGGGCCCTGCCCTTTACACTGGGCTTGTATTTAATCAGGGCTTCTGCCGTTGCCACTTCCACTGCACCAGCACCTGGAACTACACAGCAATCATCAATAACATTTTTAACCGTCCTCAAGCCATCTCTTACTGCATCTTTGATTTGAGTAAGAGTGTGCTTTTTTGGTCCTTTGATCAACAATGTGACCGAGCAAGGATTGTTACATTTCTCAATAAAGGTGAACTTCTCTTCTCCCAATGTATATTCATAGACAAGTCCTGCATGTCCCAAACAATCAGGATTTAGGTCATCAAGAGAATTTAGGGCTACCCCACCACAAGCAAGAGTCAGCCTTTCCATATTTCTTCTTTTAGCTCTGCACAGAGCTACTATGCCTTCTTCTGCAAGAGCATCTAAGGAAAAGATGTCAATTCCCTTTTGATTAATAACAACAAATCCTTTATCAGCATCACCACAGAATTTCTTTTTCAGGTCTATTATTTTTTTAACTCTGTCTTCAATGAATTTTCTTTCAGCTTTCACTAGTTTCTCTCTCTCCTCTGTACCCTTGTAAAAAAAAAGCCAGAATTCACTTGTTTTTTCATATTCTAATGACACGTCGCATGTGAGGATGTAAGCATCTTCTGTTCTCTTTTTCGTATCAGGATGCCATGCCCCATGGTCCAAAACAAGACCTCTGATTAAGCTTCTGTCGTTTTTAGATTTAGGTTTCATCTCCATGATCTCAACCATGAAGAGGTCAATAGGTTCATCTTGTTTTTTAAGGGCTAAAATGGAGTCCACTACAGCCTCTGTTAAGACATCAGTAAGTTCAGCATGAACTTTAGTACATAGAGATGTTCTGGCCACGTCTATGGTGTTTCCCTGTCCATCCCTTTGCTTACTTTGACTCGTTCCAAAAACTGAAGTGCCTTTTCCTTTGCACCTTCAAATCCTTCTGTAATTATTCTGGGACAAAGACCTTCAGAAATGTAGTGGTCTGCCTGCTTCAGGAGCTCTCCCATGATTAGGACATTGGAAGTGGTATCATCACCAGTTATGTCATTCTGGGCTGTTGCTAATTTGGCTGTTAAGAAGGTTGTTGCGTGTTGAATTTGCATTTCATGAAGCAGCACATTTCCATCTTTAGTGAGCTTGATGTCTCCAGCACCAGAAACAAGCATCTTCATGGTGCCTTTAGGCCCCAAGTTGGTCCTCAGCACATCCTGCAGGCCCCTGGCCACGCTGATGTTGACCGCCAATACCGCCTAGGCTCAGGCCACCTCGGCCTTGGGGTTCAGGGTCTTCACGGCCACCATAGCTGACCCAGCAGAAGAAAATGAGGGAACCGGAAAGCCCAGAGCCAGTTCGGCATGGCCTGCCATCCTTGTAATTTTACACTCTCTTTTTTTGTTTGTTTGTTTCAGTCTCCTACTTTCATGAGAGAGATTTCCTCTCACACAGAGACCTGACTCTAGGAACCCGGGGCTGGCATGGCAGAAGCCTATACGTCACTTCGTGGAATTGTGGGCTTTTTATTAGAGCAATGTTCTTAACTTGGGAACCATTACTTTAGGAGCTTCATTGTTCTCAGGTCAAGAGAACATGCTTAAAAATGCTTGAGGACTCAAAGAGATTTTGTTTATCTGGGTTAGAGCAAGACGGAACAAGTGTTATTTTATTAAAGGTAGCTGCCATGTGCGATTTAAACCATTATTGATGAACTTTTAAAATTCTGTTACGTGAAAATAGATTGTTTTATCTCACTAACTTTGGATCGGTCTTTTACCCACACATAATTTTATATCATCATGCATTGGTCATTTGAAAATATTGGCTACTGAGTTATGCAGATCTTCCAAATGTTGACACATTTTATAATACAGGCTATTTTAAAAATACTATTTGTTAGTATACTTTGAGCTCAGAAAATTCTTCAGGTATTGGGAAGCTATTAGGCTCACAGCGGCCTATATAAATCTTCTAAAATTTTCATTTTTGCTTGAAAGCTCAAATTTTACCTTTGGTGACAAATACTTTCAGTTTTTATTCCTCGAAACAATAAGCTCCCTTTGTTCATTTGTGAGAAAATATCTGGCAAATACCTAAACTATGGTCTGAATACTAGTTTGGTGGTCAGTCATTCCTTCAAGTAAAAATAAAAGTTTTAATAAAAAAGAAGCGATTAGTTCAGCTCACAGCTCAAACACTCATGCCTTTTCTCAGTGCAACTGTTGTACTGTACTTCAGTATGTAGCAGAAGTGCTGTATGTGTACTTCCTGTTTCACACACAGAATGTGACTCAGGTTTGAGATCTAAAAAAAATTAATTACTTTTATTGCTTCCTCAAGGACTTTAAGTGAAACTGTCATGTTTAAACGGCAAGTGCATAGCAGTGAAGAATAAAATGACTAATAAAGAATACAATGAATAGAATGACAGCTTGGTGCCACTGCCTTGATTCATCCTAAGATGCCAATGGTTTTATCCATCATTACTTTTGTGTCAACAGTGCACCTGTTGACACAGAGAAAATAGTAAATAATCTCTGAGTGTATTTACAAAAATAGGTTTACCTCTTGTATGTCCTATAAAGTCTTGGGGACCTCCAAGCATATACAGACCACAATTTGAGATCTTCTGCTCTAGAACACCAATGGGTAGATGCAAGTGTATATGTATATAGACATTGTATATATAGGTTTGTATATTTACCTTCGGGCAATGTTCAAAGGCTTCATCACATTGTTAGAGGATGTCATGTGACCTAGCTGTTTTTCAAATGAAGAAATACAGCTTAAAAAGATTGCCATTTGGCCAAAGTCGCACAGATTTGTGTGTGTGACATGGTAGATTCAGGACACCATTTTATTTATTTTTGCCCCCGAAGTCCATATTCTCAACCTCTATGCTAACCATAGCATCAGGCATTTTGAGAAATGGTACAGGAATACAAGAATGGTAAAATGCAGTAGGTGGCCCCAAGAAGTTTACAATCCATAAAGGAAGATGAGGCAGATAAATAAATTTAAAACACAAATAGCATAAAAATGGTAGATAACATTAATCTAAAGTATTGGGAGCCTTCGGAAAAGGCAGTCCTATCAAATTTTCGAGACCAAGAAAGACTTGGTGATCTTGAAAGGAAGATGGCATTTGGGATGATCTGATGGATGGTAGGGTTTTACAGAGTAGAGGAGATTGTTATAGATAGAAGCAATGGCATAAACAAAGGCAGGAAGCCAGGAAATTGAGGGCTGTGTGTGGGAAACCATGAGTAATCTAGTTCAGCTGGAGTGTCTGGGAATCATATACAAATGAACTTAGTAAAATGTGTTGGAATCAGAGGGCCATATGCCAAACTAAAGAGTTATATAAGATTCATGTTTCCATGGAGCCATTGAGAGATTTTTGAATAGAGTTTGGTTATAACTGGGCTCTTGTTTTGGTACATTCTTGGGACACTATTACTCACTGAGCAGTAATTATTTAATACCAGAACACTTTAAATTGAAAGAGTTTATGAAGAATGATTTATTATTGTTGTTAAGAAAGAATGATCAAAAGAATAATTTCCTTTATCTGGTAAAAAAAAAACAAAAAAAGATGAATGAACTGTCTTTAGAGTGTAGGTTTCTATTGATGCTTGAAAAACATATTCACTTGCATAGTCATTTCCTGCTTATCACTGGATCAATACAATGGAACAATTATTAGTATTTCTCAGAATGGTTTCTATTCTTATTGTTCGGTCCATACTAAAGATGTGACATGACAAATGTAAGAGGAGCATCAACTAAGGCTTCTCTTCAGTCTGCTCACTCCAATTTGAACTATTAAAACATGTTTAAATTATCTTGGAAAGAGTAAATGAAGCCTCAGTATAAACCATAACACAGAAGATAATGAGTTAATGAAAGCAGGAGTCCCACATTCCTGTTCTGAAGAAAGACCTTCTCTAACTACAGGACTTCCTGGGCTCCTACTGCCAAATGCCGGTTGCTCCATACCTGTATTCTGAGATTGTTTGCTTGCCTCTGAGGGCCTCACAGAGCCATTAGTTGCCCATCAAATGTCTTGTACTTCAGATGAGTGAGGCTTATGAATATGCAGCTCTCCCATAAACCCCAGTCTGTAAAGATTCACATAAATTTCATCTTTCATCTGGAAACCAGTATTCCACTGGCTGAGTACTGTTGCCACCACTACCGGTACTAGTACCACTGCTACATTGCTGGTGGCTAAGTATTGAGTACTAAGTACTAAGCTTGTGCTAAATGCTTTATATGCAATCATCTGAGATTGGTTTATTTCCTTGATTTTTTACACAAGAAAACTGAAGCTTAAGAGTTAAAAGTGTTTTCCCAAATGTACACAGCTAGTCAAGCGACGGTCTGTCTACAAAGATTCATGTCGTGGCCCTCGTCCCTCACCTAGCTAATGCCTACTTATCCACAAGCCTCCACTTAAATGCTATTGCCTCAGAAGACTTGTCTGACCCACTAGACATAACTAAATTATCTTTCTATAAATTTATGTATCTCCCTTACTTAACTTTTTAAATACCACTTTCATATTATATCAATACTTACTTGTTTAATATCTGTCTTTACTGCCAAACTCAAAATTCCTTTAAGGGTACAGACAGTATCTTTCTAGCTCACTTCAGTATCCCTTTGATTGAAATGATGAATTGACTTACCCTAAATTATTTACAGTACTCGTGCTGTTGGAATGCTCCTGTCGAAAGGATGATGCTAGCTGGAAAGATATCACATTTCAGATACTATTACCATTAATGCCTCAAGAGCCTTTTATCTCATCTCTTAGACCAAGAAAGATGGCATTACAGGGCAGGTAGGTTTCGGTGAGGCAGAAGAGGAAGTAACTGCTCAAGAGCACTGGAATTGGTTGGGCACCTGACCTGGGGACCCTAAGCAATGGGAATTCATAATGAAAGTCCTGGGCATCCACGGTCGGAGACCCCAAAACAAAACTGGAAAAATAGAGATAAGATAGCAACACATGTGTTTTTTCAGCTGTGTCTACCTTCCCCCAAAACTTTGGTCATCCTTCTCTCACAACAGTGGCTCTGGGTATGGTTCTTAGCATAAGTAAGGCTAAGCTTGGAATAACCAGTGGGCAGAGGAGAAATTTGAAGATGGTCTACTTGGAACACTTTTTCCTCAGTGGTTAGCAAGGTGCCTTTGATCAGTGTATATTTGTTGACAGAGTGATTGAAACGTCCTGAGACCCACTGATTGGCAAAAGGTTTCCGTCTCCTTTCATGGATATTATTACTTAATTTGGTTTCTTTAGATTTAGTAAACTCTTGTGAGTTTATGTCTTTTAGAAATTAGTGTATGCAACTGAAGTCATAAAATAATACTCACTGTTAATGTGTAAAAGGCAAACTGATTAAACTCTTTTTTAAAAGTGCTGGTTGACACATGCAAAATTGATTTCATGACCTACTAATGGATTGCAAAACTCTTCCTTGTAAATTTACTCTTAAATACATACCACACCCATACAGACATACATTTCTGCATATACTGGGTCAGTATGTACAAGGGTTACATGTCTTACCATCCCAGGCAGAATAGTTTGAAAGCTACTGTTCTAAATCAATGCTGAATTCTCTTTCCCAGTCCTTGCTTGGAAACATCTTGTATACCCCGTGCTGCAAACCATCTCAGTCAGGTCCCCAAGCCCATTTGTAACCTGGAGGCAGATCTCCCTTTTGTGGAAATTGCAGGATTTCTGCACATATTGTTGATGGGGAGGTCTGTCTCGCTCAGAGGCATCCAGAAGATCAACAGATATTTCCTTTTCTGGAAAAATACTCCAGGGCGTGGAGAGGCAGGGGATGAGTTTTTTTAACTGACTTGGATGGCAACTCTTTCTTCCTCCCTTCCTTTTTTTGACAAATTTATTATTTATTTATTTATTTATTATTTATTTTTGGCTGCACTGTGTCTTTGTTGCTGCACACAGGCTTTCTCTAGTTGTGGTGAGCGAGGGCTGCTCTTTGGTGTGGTGCATGGGCTTCTCATTGCAGTGGCTTCTCTTGTTATGGAGCACGGGCTCTAGGGTGCACAGGCTTTGGTAGTTGTGGCACGTGGTCTCAGTAGTTGTGGCTTGTGGGCTCTAGAGCGCAGGCTTAGTAGTTGTGGTACAAGGGCTTAGTTGCTCCGCGGCATGTGGGATCTTCCTGGACCAGGGATTGAACCCATGTCTCCTGCATTGGCAGGCAGATTCTTTTTTTTAAAAATAAATTTATTTATTTATTTTTGGCTGCATTAGGTCTTTGTTGCTGTGCATGTTTCTCTAGCTGTGGCAAGCGGGGCCTACTCTTCAATGTGGTGCATGGGCTTCTCATTGCGGTGGCTTATCTTGTTGCGGAGCATGGGCTCTAGGGCTCATGGGCTTCAGTAGCTGTGGCACATGGGCTCAGTAGTTGTGGCTTGTGGGCTCTGGAGCACAGGCTCAGTAGTTGTGGCCCATGGGCTTTGTTGCTCTGTGGCATGTGGGATCTTCCCGGACAAGGGCTTGAACCTGTGTCCCCTGCATTGGCAGGTGGATTCTTAACCACTGTGCCACCAGGGAAGTTCATCCCCCATTCCTTTTTGAGCATGGCTCATAAATATCATTGTCCTAGTATTTCTCAAGTACCATGGGGCAGAACTTAATACAATTCTATTTTATTAACCAGTTTCCCCTTTTCTTGTTAATTATACTTTAAAAATGACTATGTGCAAGAGTATCTTTCCCAGGTGGGCTGAAAGGGGAAAAGAGGTTGTTTCATCATTTAGTTCAGGACTGTCAATATCTTCTAAGGTCAGTTACACCAGAGAAAAGGAAGATGCAAAAAATGGAGATTGTGCAAGTTGTTACAAAAACACAATTTAGGGAGTGCCAAGATTATAAGGTTAGTGGGGCTAGTTCACTGGGGAATTGATTAGTACAGCATCCCCCAAACTGCTTCTACCAGAATTTAAGACCTATTTATTATTGTAGGGCCACATTTCAAACCCCAGACTGTGAACAAACATTTTTCTTAGGGTTTTTTTTTTTTTTAAGCTCAGTCATCTGAATTTTAATGCTAACCTTTTTCCTTATGAACATGGTTGGCATTTGGCTTGATTATTTTTCTGGTTCTATGGTATTTTAAGTCACAAGTTTTTTGCATGCTACGTCCAAAGCATAAAGAAATACAGTGAGGAATTTGAACATGAACGTGACATCAAGGACCATCCAAAGAAGATAAATATGTACCTATTTAAAAGAATTGTGGCTGGACATTATAGTTACCCAAGAAGTTTTTGCAAAACACAGAGAGACAGGTTCTCTCTTGGACCAATTAAATGTGAATTTCTGTAGGTGGAGCTCAGGCATTATTATTTCTTAAAAACTTCCCAGGTGATTCTAATATCTCACTGAGGTTGTGATCCACTGAGGTAGATTGAGAAGTACCATGAAAAAAAAGAATAGAAAGGGCATAGAGTCTGGACATAGTCCCAAGATGGTGGAGTAGAAAGACCCTGAGCACACCTCCCCTCATGGGCACACCAAAATAATAAATATTTACAGAAAAACTATCAAGGAAAAAGACTGGAACCTACCAGAAAAGATCTCATACAACTAAAGATGTAAAGAAGGAACCACAACGAGACAGGTAGGAGGAGTGGAATTGCGGTATAGTCAAGACCCATACTCCTAGGTGGGCAACCCACAGATGGGAGAATAATTACAATTGCAGAGGTTCTCCCCAAGGAATAAGAGATCAGAGTCTCACATTGGCTCCCCAGCCCAGGGCATCATGTGCTGGGAAGACGAGCTCCCAGAAAGTTTGGCTTCGAAGACCAGTGGGGCTTACTTTCAGGAGACCTAAAGGGCTGTGGGAAATGGAGACTCCACTCTTGACACACAAAATCTCCCATGCTCAGGGACTTAGGGCAGAATCAATAATTTGAAAGAATTCTGGGTCAGACCTACCTGCTGATCTTGGAGAATCTCCTGGGAGACAACTGGAGCCCACTCTGGAGACAGACACTACGGCAACCATTTTGGGGAGCTTGTCTTATCACATGGACACTGGTGCTGGCAAGTGCCATTTTGGAATCCTCCCTCTAGCTATTAGCCTCAGGACCCAATCCCAATCCCGCCCACTAGCCTGTAGGCACCAGTATGGAAGCTTCAGGCCAAGCAACTAACTGGGCAGGGATACAGCTCCACCTACCTGCCTTAAGACCTCCTAAGGCAGGCCACAGCCACCCCTGAACATGGCCTTGCCCACCAGAAGGCTGAGGACCCAACCACACACACCAGTGTGAAAGGACTATATCCAGGCCCCTGCAGCCAGAGACACCAGGACCCAGGTCTACCCACCAGAGGGAAGGCACAAGCCCCAGAATCTCCTAGGCCCTGGCCCTGCCCACAAGCTAGCCTGCACTAGCCTCAGGATGAGCCTCACCTATGAGCAGACAGATAGCAGCCCCAGGACAACCACAGCTCTGTAGCCAGCTGTATCAGGAACAGGCCCTACTCACCAGTGGTCCAACACCATCTCTGGGAGCCCTGGTCCCTGCAGCCAGACCCCAGGTTCCAGCCTTGACCACCAGTGGGCTGGCACAAGCCTGGGGCTCCTCAGGGTTCCATAGCCAGCTGTCTCATGACCTGCCCCACCAACCAGAGGCTGGCAACCAACCAATACCAGGGGCCAGCCACACCTACCAGATCACCCACATAGCCTGCCACAACAGGAAGACCCACACAGCCCTCATAGGAGGAACCGTAGAGCATATAGCTCTGGTGACCAGAGAGGTGTGCTGCTGGAATGCATATGATGTCTCCTACAAAGGACCATTTCTCCAATGTCAGGAAACATAACCAACCTACCAGATAAACAGAAATAAAAACAGCAAGTCAAACAAAATGAAGGGACAGAGAAACATGTTCCAAATGATGCAAAGGAAGGAACCAGATAAAACCACAAAAGAAGAACTAAGTGAAAGTGGAGAAAGAGTTCAAGGTAATGATCTTAAAGATGATCAAAGAAATCAGGAGAAGAATAGATGAACAAAACAAGAAGTTAGAAGTTTTTAACAAAGAGTCAGAAAATATAAAGAACAACCAAAAAGGGATTAAGAATACAATGAGTGAAATGAAAACTACACTAGAAGAAATCAACAACAGACTAAATGATGCAGAGGAACAAAGCAGCAAGCTGGAAGACAGAGTAGTGGAAATCACTGAAGCTGGACAGAAAAAAAGAATTTTAAAAATGAGGACAGTTTAAAAGACTTCTAGGACAACATTGAGCATACTAACATTTGTATTATAGGGTTCTGTGAAGGAGAAGAGAAAAAGAGGCAGAGAACATATTTGAAGACATAATAGCTGAAAACTTCTCTAACCTGGGAAAGCAAACAGACATCCATGTCCAGGAAGCACAGAGAGTCCCAAACAGGATCAATGAAAGAGGACCACAGCAAAACACGTTGTAATTAAAATGGCAAAAATTAAAGATAAAGAGAGAATATTAGAAGCAGCAAGGGAAAAGTAGTAAGTTATATACAAGGGAATGCCCATAAGGCTATCAGCTGACTTTTCAATGAAATTCTGCAGGCCAGAAAGGAGTGGCATGACATATTTAAAGTGATGAAAGGGAGGGACTTTCCTGGTGGTGCAGTGGTTACGAATCCACCTGCCAATGCAGGGAACATGGGTTCGAGCCCTGGTCCGGGAAGATCTCACATGCTGTGGAGCAGCTAAGCCTGTGTGTCACAACTACTGAGCCTGTGCTCTAGAGCTTGTGAACCACAACTACTGAGCCTGTGTGCCACAACTACTGAAGCCCGTGCACCTAGAGTCCGTGCTCCACAACAAGAGAAGCCATCACAACAAGAAGCCCGCACACCACAATGAAGAGTAGCCACTGCTCACTGCAACTAGAGAAAGCCCACACACAGCAATAAAGACCCAATGCAGCACCCCCCGCAAAAAAAAAGTGATGAAAGGGAAAAGCCTACAACCAAGAATACTCTACCTGGCAAGGCTGTCTTTCAGTTTTGATGGAGAGATCAAAACTTTTACAAACAAGAAAAAGCTAAGAGTTCAGCACCACCAAACCAGCTTTACAAGAAATGTTAAGGCAACTTCTTTTAGCAAAGCAAAACAAAAAACAAAACAAGGCACAAGTAGAGACACTAAACATTAACACTAACCCTAAAACACTAGCAATGAACTATCAAAAGAGAAATTGAGGAAACAAGCCCATTTACAATTGCATCAAAAAGAAAAAGTACCTAGGCATAAATCTACCTAAGGGGGTAAAACTGTAAGACCTGACGAAAATAATTGAAGATGACAAAAAGAGATGGAAAGATATACTATGTTCATGGATTGGAAGAATTAATATTGTTAAAATAACCATACAAGCCAATGCAATTTACAGATTCAGTGCAATCCCTACCGAAATGCCAAGGGCATTTTCCACAGAACTAGAAAAACTAATTTTTAAGTTTGCATGGAAACACAAAAGACCCTGAATAGCCAAGACAATCTTGGTAAAGAAGAACAGAGCTGACTGTAGACTGTATTACAATGCTATAATAATCAAAGCAGTATGGTACTGGCATAAAAACAGACACATAGATCAATGGAAGAGAATAGAGAGCTCAGAAATAAACCCACACATTTATGATCAATTAATCAGCAACAGAATAGGCAAGACTACACAGTGGAGAAAAGACAATCTCTTTAACAAGTGGTGCTAGGAAAACTGTACAACTACTTGTAAAAGAATGAAATTAGAATATTTTCTCACACCATATACAAAAATAAACTCAAAATGGATTAAAAACCTAAATGTAAGTAAGACTGGAAACTATAAAACTCCTAGAAAGAACATAGGCAGAACACTGTTTGACATTAATTGCATCAATATTTTTTTAGATCTGTCTCCTAAGGCAAAGGAAACAAAAGCAAAAATAAACACATGGGATCTAATTGAAGTTAAAAGCTTTTGCACAGCAAAGGAAACCATTGACACAATGAAAAGACAGCCTAGTGAATGAGAAAAAATATTTGCAAAAAATATAACCAATAAGGGTTAATATCCAAAATATATATACAGCTCAATATCAAAATAACAAAAAATCCGATTTAAAAATGGGCAGAAGAACTGAAGATTTTCCCAAAGAAGACATACAGATGGGCAATAGGCACATGAAAAATGCTCAACATAGTTAATCACCAGAGAAATGCAAATCAAAACCATAATGAGATATAACCTTATACCCATCAGAATGGCTATCATCACAAATAACAAATATTGGCTAGGATGTGGAGAAAAGGGAACCCTAATACACCGTTGGTGGGAATTTAAATTGGTGTGTGAAACAGTATGGAGGTCCCTCAAAGAACTAATGATAGAACTACCATATAATCCAGCAATTCCACTCCTGGGTATATATTCAAAGAAGACAATAACACCAATTTGAAAAGATACACGCACCCCACTGTTCATAGCAGCATTATTTACAGTAGCTGAGATATGGAAGCAACCTAAGTATTCATCAACAAATGAATGGATAAAGAAGATGTGATACACACATACGCACACACACACACACACACACAAACACACACAATAGAATAGTACTCAGCCATAAAAAAGAATGAAAATTTGCCATTTGCAATGACATAGACGGACCTCAATGTTATTATGTTTAGTGAAATAAGTCAGACAGAGTAAGACAAATACTGTATGCTACCACTTATATATGGAATCTAAAAAATAAAACAAACTAGTGAGCATAGCATAAAAGAAACAGACTCACAGATATATAGAACAAATTAGTGTTTACCAGTAAGGAGAGGGAAGAGTAGAGGGGCAAGATAGGGGTAGAGGATTAAGAGATCCAAATTACTATGTATAAAATAAATAATTTATAGGGATTTATTGTACAACACAGAGAATATAGTCAATATTTTATAATAACTATAAATGGAGTATAATCTATAAAACTTTTGAATCACTATGTTGTACATCTGAAACTAATATAATAATGTAAATCAACTATACCTCAATAAAAAAAGGGAAATAATGGAAAGATCATAGAGTCCAAGAATACAATAAGGGCCTTCAAGATCTAGTTCTAGCCCTCACTAAGCTTAGTGATCCTGGGGATTTTACTTGAAATTAATTAACAGCAATTTTCTCACCTGTAAAATCTACATGTGAGTATACTTCATAGAGTATAATGAAGATTAGATTAAGCAGTAAGTCTGAAAATGCATTAAAAAATCTAATTGAGCTCTATATATACTATCATTGCAATATTATTTTTAAAAGATTCTGTGGTGTTCTGTAGTTGAGAGAAAAGGGTAAGCAAAGGACCAAGGAAAGGTAGACATAGCTGGTAAATGTGTATTGCTGTCTTACCATTTTCCGTGTTCTGTTTTGTGTTTTCTGACCCTGGATTCTCAGTTACATCACTAAGAATCTCCATGGATATGATATTTGGAGTCAAACAGTTCGAGTTTTATCTTAAAGCCGATGAGAACTCATATAAATGATTTCAAGATAGTTACATAGTCAGATCTATATGCTAGAAACATCATTCTGGAAGCATCATGTAGGTTGAAGGATGAAGATATGAGACATGACTGGAGGCAAAGACTAGTGAGGAAGTTGCAGCAGTTATCCAGGCAAGTTTGTATTGACAAGTTATTAAGGTGATGGAATTAACAGGATGAGGAGAGTCACTGGATGCTTTTGGCTGGGGTGACTATATTGATGGTTGTGTCATTTATCCAGGTAAGGAATAAGGACGATGAATATGTTTGGTTTGCTGGTGGTTGGGGATCAAGGGAATGAACAAATAAAATTAGTTTTGAATGAGATTGATTTGGAGATGCCAAGTGGTAATTACCAGGCGGCAAGTGAATTTATAGTTCTGGTGCCTGGAGCAGAATTTTAGGCTGAAGTACAGGTTTGGAAATCATTGGCAAAAAGGATGTGGAGATGGATGAATTCACCTAGAGGGAGCATGAAGAGAAGAGGGCAGAGAACATAACAATTGATAAGAAAGATGGAAAGATAGAGGCCTTCAAGGGAGAAATAGAAATGGTGTGAGGGGTAGGAGGAAAGCCCTAATAGAGCAGTTATCACCTAAAACAAGGGAGAGGGGAGTTTCAATAAGGATAGAGTAGCAAACAGTTTCAAATTCTGCAAAGACATCAATTGACACAAGGACTGAAACCTCCCATTGGATTTAGCAACTGTAAGGCTAGCGGAAACCATGGTAATAGCACGTTTAGTGTAGTGAAGGAAGTAGAAACCATATTACAATGAGTTGGAAAGTGAATGCAAGACAAGGAGGTAGAGACAAATGAATACAAACTACCTTTCCCAGAATACTGACTCTGTAAGGAAGAAGCTAAATGACTACTAGAGGGAACATTAGGTCAGGAGAAGTTTCACTTTATAGAAGAGAAATGCACTTGATTATAAGACAGAAGATCAGGTGAATAATAAACAGTGAAAGGCTGAAGATATAGGATAAAGAGGGTATAACGAGACAGTTAAGAAATTGGAAGATATGGGATGCAGAGGAAGATGGAGGGATAGATGCTGGACAGGAAGAAGTCACTCCTCTTTTTGGAACTATAGGGGAAGAGTAGGTAAGAAGTAAGGATGGGGGTAAAGTCCCTGTCCAATGCCTCTATTTTTTTTTTTTTCCCCAGTACGCGGGCCCCTCACCGCTGTGGCCTCTCCCGTTGTGGAGCGCAGGCTCAGCGGCCATGGCCCACGGGCCCAGCCGCTCCGCGGCACGTGGGATCCTCCCGGACCGGGGCACGAACCCGCATCCCCTGCATCAGCAGGCGGACCCCCAACCACTGCGCCACCAGGGAAGCCCCAATGCCTCTTTTTTATTGAAGCAGGAGGTGAAGTCTTCTGCTGTAAGACAGGAATTGGAAAGAGTTGAAATATTAGCATTAGAGAATAAAGATTAGTAGAGACTGGGGACATGAAGGATTTCTGGGCAGAACTGCAAGTCCAGATGATGGTTAAGACTGTTTTGGCTGGTTTTAAATTGAATAACACTAGTCTCTAATGTGAGATCGGTTTTGAAGAGAGGGTAAGTTAGGCTCACACATGGGATGTTCTAAACGCTAGGCTAAGGCTAAATTATTGGGTAGTTATTAATGAGGGTTTGATAAGACTTTTCACTAGGGAGGGGTGTGATCAGAGTCATGCAGCTTTCAGGAGGCTATATTGGGGGAATGGTGAATTAGGGCCAAGAAGGGACCAAATGTAAGGGACTATTTACATAATTGAGCAAGAAATAATTTCACCAGTATCAGAAAAGTGGAAACAAAAAAAGAACAGGAGCAGACACAAACTGTTTTTAAATAGTGATGTCTACAAGCTTCACTCGTTGACTTAATGAAGGTAAGAGAAAAGAAAACGTTGGTGGTGAATCCAAGGTTTCATGTATAGATGATTGGGAGAATGGCATGGACCTTCAAAAAAAGCAGGAGAGGTTGGGGAGAGGTAATGGTGGGTTTGGTGTTGGGTATGTCCAATTTGAGATGCAGCTATGACAATCAATGGTAGATAAACAGAAATCTGGAAATGCAGAAGAAGTGTGACATGACCATCACAATTTGGGGATCATTGACCTAAAGTGGTTGTTGAAGCTATGAGGAGGGCTGATGTCAAGTGTGATATTTAGATAAAGAGTGCGCATAGAAATGGTTACATTTTATGGGAGGAGAGTTGGGCAGAAGAGGAATAGGTAAACGATTAAGGGAAGAAGATGTTATGGGAAAAGTATAAAGAATTGGAAGCTAAGAAGGAAAGAGTATCAAGTTACTAATAACAAATCAAGAGACCAAATGTTCGAGGTCTAATAGGATAAAGGGTGAAGAAACTCAGTGGGTTCTGAAAATTAGAAATTCAACAGACCTAAAAAGAGAATGATTTCATTAGAATGGTGGAGCCTAAAGCCAGGTCATGAGGATTTAAATGGCTTATGGATAGTAAGAAAGTAGAGGCAGGAGCTAACCTTTGAAAAGTTTTTCAGTGAAAAGATGGATAGCTATGGTGAGTAGCTTAAAGAAGTAATGAGATGCCATACCCAAACATTTTTAAGGGGAAAAAGTAATAAGACAAAAGTGATTGGACACAGAAGGCTACTGAAGGGTGGGAGAGCAAATTTGTTGAGATATCTATTGGGTACACTGGAGTGTAGGAACAAGTAGGAGAAGCTGAGATTAAGAACATACAAAAGTGAAGGATGACAAAGTGTCAAGAGCACAGGAGTATTTAACTATGTAAAAGTAAAAGAAAGGAGGTCATCTCCAGCAGTCCCCACCCTTTTTCAGCACCAGGGACCAGTTTCATGGAAGGCAATTTTTCCACGGGGGGACTGGGGGGATGATTCAGGAGGTAATGCAAGCAATAGGGGGCATGGGGAGCGGCAGATGAAGCTTCGCTCGCTTGCCCGCTGCTCACCTCCTGCTGTGTGGCCTGGTTCCTAACAGGCCGTGCACCGGGTTGGGGACCCCTGATCAATACTGTATGTTATTGAAATTAAAATGTACAGTTTTAACATTTTCATGTTTCTGAAATTGGACTATGTATAGTTTACAATCAATGTCAAAAGAAATTTGCTAATCCCAAGGAGGAAAAGTTAGCTTTAATACTGTTGCCATTTTTCTGTTATGTGAAAATTTACCTATGTGTAGAAATTATCTGTCTCTTCTATTGTCTTTTTAATTATTTGCATTGGTAACTCCATATGAAGTTGAATTAAATTTGAATTCCCAGCAATGACTGTAAAGGTCTTTTAAAAGGTTATACTTTTTTGTGGTATCTGAATGAATAGCATAAATAGAAGAGTCTCTAACATATAGCAGGCGGTAGAAATTGCCGGATCTCTCAGAATACATCAAAGTATTTTGAAATCTGGGAGAAATTAATGTGAACAACTCATAAATTTGAAGAAATATTACTTAGTGTCTAATATCAATTGGTCAATGGCGTCTAGCTGTTGCTCAAGAGGATATTTTACACTTCTAGAAATATAAAATTCAGTTAAGAAAATATAACTACAAGTTTAATGAAACAGAAAATGCATATATAACATCTCTATTATTCCATATGTTTTAAAATCATATCATTCTTAAAGATTCTACTGAGGTTAAGATAGCACAATTTTGAAAAGAAACCCATCACCATGGTGAAGTACATACCTGTGGATAGTCATAATTAATTTAGAAAGAGCTTTAGATTGTGTGTTAATGGCTTAAATCTCCTCAAACTTTAACTGGAGCAAGGCAGGGCTATTAATTGTCTGGGCTCATGTTCATGAATGCTATTGCAGGTTAGTGTATATTTTATATATTGAGTCATGTAGCCTATACCCCAAAGTTATTAATCATAGATGTATCTTTTAGTACTCATATTTAGACACAATTCAAGAGAAATGATGAAATGGGTGAGTTTTGATTGGACATATTATCTAACACCTCCTCAAGAAAAAACTATGTAGTGGATGAATTTCTATTGGATATAATTCTGGCACTTCCTCACTTTTAGAAATCTCTCCTTCTCCCAGACCAATCCCCAACCAATCTAATATTAATTCATAACCTACCAGCTTCTCAGTTGGCTTTGCCCTTCATACCAGTTCTCCATCTCTAAAATTTGTCAAAACTTCCCTGTCCTGTGTCCAATTCCTTTCGACTCTTTTGACGGTAGAGTGAAGGCATAATAAATTCTTTAATTTTATCACTCCCTCTGTTCTTAAAAGCCACTCAAAAGAGTCATGTGAAAGTTTGAGGCACCAAGTTATGAGAGCTGAATATTACAGCAATATTATAGGCCACTGGTTCTTTGTCCCCCATAAACTGATGGGGGTGGAATTAAGCTTACGGGGATTGAACGAGATAGGAATGTATGTGTGTATGTGTATATACACTCATTCAAGAGGTATAGAGATAGAAATAGAGATAGAAAAGGAGAGAGAGTGAGAAAGAGGTTTGAGGAGGAGAGTTTTATATATAAGTGGGTATAAGAATCTTAAGATCTAATAATAGATAGTGAACACAGCTTTTGTGACTATCTAGAATGTGTATATATTGGTTAAATTGTTTATTTTCTTCCATGAGTTAAGATCTATTTTTTATTTTCATACTTTGGGGCATGGAAATATAGAGAGGAAAGAAGTAATCCAGTATTTTAAAAAATTACTTCAAACACACACATACATATATATATATACACATATGTATATACACATACATACATACAAATATGCACATTATATATTCCTGTGAGAATCCAGAAATACTCCCTTGGCCTGAAGACAGATGCTGTCAGCTTAGAGGAAGAATCCTTTCTCCATAGATGGTGTTCTGGAAGCAATCTTCTTACCAAGGAAGAGCAGAAGCCAAGTGTTCCCGTCCCTGGTGCTTTCACCATCCTGACCACTATGTCAGGACAAGGAACATCTTCCTGGTAGTCCCAGGGAAGCTGCCCCAAAGCAATGGAGACATTTACAGTGGAGGCTTCCCTGACTAAGCATCCTGCCTTACCCAGCTTTCTCAGAGTGTGTTGAGAATGCAGTTAGTGCTTTAAATAAGGAAGAAACTTAGTTTGTCAAACCTAGAAGACAACAAGGACCCATAGAATAGAAGTCCAATATATAAAACAATCAAGGAAAAAAGCAAGAAATATTGACTGGACTGTATTATTCTTAAATCAAAGAGGCAAATCAGTGTGAAATGTTAGTGATGGCTCTAATTGTTTAGAGACTTGTGTCTCAACGTCTGAGTTATGGTCTCTGCTCTGTCGTTAACCAGCAAGTTATGTCCCTGACCCTGAGTTTTCTCACTTTCAAAATAAAGGGATCTGGCAGTGTAACTACTAAAATCTTTTTCCTATTGTATGATTTTTGATGACAGAACATCATATCATGTGACTTTGAGAGTTGCTAAACTATTTATCTTGCCACTCTCCTTTATTTTCTCTGGTAGATCCTGATTTATTCTTATTTCAGCATTTTTTAATATGCTAAGCAATTTATAACAAGTTCTGGTTTGGCTTCTGTTGGTCCAAGTTCTCTCTAAATGTTTTTTTTTCCCCCAAAGTTGAATATATTAGATCCTTGTAATAGACTTTAAATAAATGGCATGGCTAGAAAAAAATTATTAATTGCATCTGGAATCCTTGTCTTAGAATTGTTTTCATAACGAAAGCCTTACTGGAATTTGTACATGTGTAGAGGAGCATCATAAAGCATTTGGAATTTACTGATGATTTTACTTTATTTGGTTTGCAAAATGCATCCTTAAGTGAGACTGGAGCCTCATTTAATGTGGGATCCTGTTCTAAGTGAATGGAAAATGCAAGGGAAAAATTAAATAAAAGAACAATATAATCAGCTGAAACCAAAATAGATGGGAATTGGGATTGAGACTGTGATGATAAAGAGGGGTGAGCAAAAGAGTAAGGGTAAATAGCACCAAAAGCATTTACTAACCCACATTATTTATTTATTTTTCCTAGCCAATCTGCCTTTCTGTGGGGTCATGGGTAATAAAAGAAATAAAATCAGTAGGTCCTGCTTCCCAAGCAGTAATTCAGAAGTGGCACAATCAGTTAATATTAGGCAACTGTGGTTGGCACGGAATGTAATAATAATGTAGTGAGCTGGAAGGGGCCTTAGGAAGGGAGTTGTGCCCAAGATAAACCTAGACAAGCAACCAGTGACCAACAAAGCTTCCAACCAGGGTTTCTGATTGAGATCCAGTGTCATTTTCATCATGCTACTCAACTGAGAAAAAATAAATATAATTAACTTGCAATATGAATAACTCAAAGAAAACAGCACAAAAGTAGAAGTCAGTGCGATAAAATGGGCTAATTGACAAAATAAATTTCTCCTAGGTTCAGCTCTATTACTAATGGGATTGAATCTGGTCCTTACTGCCTGCCCATAAACCCCTTCTAAAAAACCATATCATGTTGAACCTCCTTACTTTTACCCTAGAACACTTTTAGTCTTTCTTCTGTCGCATATTTTATCCCACCTCTACCTTATATTCCACTTTATAGCACTGCGAATGGTAGTCAGCCTAGACCATCCTGCTCTTGAACTGTGGTCACTTTTTAGTTGTGTCCTTGAGCAAGTCGCTTAGTCTCTTTAAGTTCCTATGTTCTTATCTCTAAAATGGGTGATAATAACCACTTCATAGAGTTTTTATAAAAATTAAATGATGCAATACTTGTGGTATCCAAATAGAGTTTCTTTTACATAATAAGTAATTAATAAATGGCAGCTACCATGAATTTGTCATTAGTAGCTTCACTTTTATCCCATTAGTTTATCTAAATCACTTTACTTGGACTATTTTCTCTAACCTGCTTTTTGTTTTTGCCGAGGTTGTTCACTAACATCGAACATTTGTTCAACAAACATAGCTCTTGCTATAGACCAGGATTAGCTCCGAAACGGAAGCTTTCTGGATTTTTCTCCTGCTGTAGCCCAGCTAGCATTAAAAGTCCCATTTCAGTCTTACTATATATGAAGTCTTCCCAAATGTCCTAAGAAACACCAAAATTCTTTTCCATACTCAATGTCTGTGCTGCAAAAATGAAACTTTATTGCTTTATTTACCAATTGCTTAATGGTAACTTTTTTTCCCCTCCTACATCTTTGCTATTACCATAAGTTTCTGAGACAGAAACTTTCCTATAATCTAGCACAATGCTGAACTCAGGATGAGCAAACAATACTTGAGTGAATTGTCGATTTATTTCCAAACTGGCTAGATTGGCTAATCTGAACCATTATTGTAAATACTAGATTTCTCAGACTCTTGACTTCTCCATTCAAAACCCGTCCAAATATCAGATTGCATTTTGGGGTAAAGTAGCTGTACTCACATCCATTGTTGTCCTTATTAAAAGACACTATAATGAGATACAGAATTTTGGCTTGCATTTTGAAATGGGCTAATCAGTTTTCTATGAGAAAAAATAATGGAAATGTTTTCCCTTTGGAAAACAGGATCTAACATATCATACACGCTTTAAGTATCTATTCAGATTTCAGTATCTAGGATACCTATATCTATCTATCTATCTACATGGAAGATATGGCACTATTTTTAAGGATAAACTTTAGAATTACTTTCTCTTTGTAGATAAGGGAAGCACCCAACTCTTACGTGTGTTGACTAGTTTCTAATGGACCAAACTGTTTAAAACAATCTCTTCAGAAGTTCACTGAAATACTAGAAGCTGTTAAAAATGATTTCCAATTTTCTAAAAAAAAAATATTTTTTTGCATTCACATTTAGAAACATTTTAAGTGGGAATTTCTTCTCCTTGGACCAGGTCCAAGGCTAAAAAAATAATTATACTCTTTTCTTTCTTTTTTTTTTTTTTCACAATTCTGAAGTTAATGGTATACTTCTTGCAGTTGTGGGCAAGTCAGGTTTCATGTTAGAATACTTCAAATATTATAATAGGGTCCACTAACTATTCTTTTTTTCCATGGAGCTAAACTGTTATATTCCACAGAATTTTATTGAAACCGGAATCTATGAGTCACATTTGAATTCATCTCTTTAAAATACATTGCAACCCTCTATTATTTTTTTTAAACCATCTTCTCATAAAACAACCCCTGGTTAGCCACTTTAATGAGCAATTTTGTCCTTACTTTTATTTCTTAATGAACTTTTCCCTTCTGGCTGTATCCTGGTCTTATAGTTTATTTTCATTGCTATAGTGACATTGGTCAGGGACAGTTCTGTAAAATTAATCATCACATTAGACCAGGCTTCAGCAAGAATTCCTTTTTGGAGCAAAAGGAAGTTCCATAATCCCACTGGTATATCCTCCTCTGGTGTTTTGCTTCTTTTTTTTTTTTAACCCAAAAGATTATTTTCCATAAATCAATTGAACACAGCAAGTTTGGGATGGAGTAGAAAATAGAATGACTTTCTAACAAGCCAAAGGTATAAGAGAATTACTTTTCTTCATGTTTATATTATGGTTAGTTAAAAAAGTATCATAAATTATTGTTGAATTAGGTTGCTGAGTATTTTAAGTGAAAACATTCAAGTTACTTTTGATTTGTCTAACTTCTTAAGTAAATTTACATAATAAATCAAGACGCCGGTTCAAAGACTTGATGGGGGTAAGCATGTTGGTTGACCGCTCAGCTTCTCTTAACCAGAGCTGAATCACAGATTCCAGCAGACATGACTCAAATAAATGATCACTCTTCAGAAACTTGGACTTGAGATGTTTGCCTTTGTGGAACACATTGACTCTGTCCCCAAGTGGTAATGCAGTGACTCCTACTGAAACATTTGTGCAGTTTAGATTAATTTGAGGTGAGCTTTCAAAGTAAGAGAGTAAGAAGGTCTGTAAGCTAAAAGTCAAGGCTGAGTGTTCAATGGTAAATTATTAAGTTAGGTGTCTAGTATCCAGTGGATTAAACAAATCCACTTTATTTCAGGAAGCAATTTGGGCAGTGGAAAAACAATGTCCTCACACTTCCTGCTTTCATACAATTCCTAATTATTTTCATTGCTTAATTGGTTATATTGTGAATATACATTATAACCTATTATTATTGTTGTTTTTCTAAGGAGACTGTTGATTCAGGTAGTTACTTCTTCCATTCAATAGTTCAAAGTTCTGTTAGGAGCGTCTTCTTCTTCTACAATAAAGTCTGATCTATGGCTGCCACCCTCCAAGGCATAAACCCAGGATTCTGTATGTGCTGAAGTGTTTGAGGCCTCAGAAAATTAGAGATTCCAGGGAATTCAGATTTGTGGAAGTTATACAGATGACTGGTTCTAGAACTTGGTTCTCCTCGCTCCCAGGGAAACATTTTATGAGCTGCCATTACGATCTCCTTGTGTTTATTGCTCAATCATGGAGAAATCTTGCCACATATTCTTTTATTTGGGATATGTGGAACAATGGCAAATTTGAAATTTCCTCACATCTCTCTGAATCCTAGCCTGATACACAGTGTGAGTGTGTCAGCAGACATATATAATTTAATTGCAAAAAACAAAGTTAAAAAAATAAACCTTATCTACTCATACCTAAGTCTTCTTTTACCTGTAGCCTTTGAATTGTGTGAAATGCTTCTGGAAAGGCAGATACTTTAATACTATTAACAGTAATTTACATAGTCCTGGAAATACATTTTTTAGTTCAATCAGGAAAATAAGTTTTGTTAGTAGAGTAGACAGTGAGAGCAAAAAGCCAGAAGAGAAAGGTAAACTAGCTGTTGAAGATAAGTTTCTGCCCTCCCTTATCACTCTGCATCATTTAACTCTGGGGAACCATCATATCCTACTTCTTTTTGTTGGTATTTTTAATGATAACACATGCTGACAAAGGATGCTAGCATCGTGATCTGTTTTCTTTTTTTCCCCCCAAATACTGTTGTACTAACACATAAATTAACATTCCCATCTTAACTGCTCATTTTGGCCTGAACAGAGGGCCCACTTGCCAGTAAAAATAGAAAGTGGAGGAAGAGGAAGAAGAGGGAGAAGAGAGAGGCACTTGCTGGCATCTTGCTTTGAACTGTCTCTAGATATTCCATATCTAGATAATGATAGTTGCTGTTCACTGATAGAAACTTTAAGTAGCTTCTCAGAATATTTTCACTTACAATATTGGAGTATGAGTTTGAGTCACCAGTTACTGAAACTAGACAAGTGTAGATAATTGATTCTTTTAAATCTCCAAATTTTTAAAGAAAAATTTTAAACATGCAGCAATGTTGAAAGGAATTTTATAGTAAACACCAATATACTAACGTCCAATGATGCCGTTAATGACATTACTATACTTGCTTTATCACATTCTCTATCATTACTCTAGCCATTCAGGAATCCATCTTCTTTTTGATGCATTTCAAGTTAAATTGCAGATATAAGTTCAGTTCTTCCTACGTATTTCACTGTACATATAATTAGCAAGTGTTCAATAATTGTTTGCAGTTTGTCTCTTGATGTAAAATTCACACGCAATGAAATACATAAATCTAAGTATACATACTCTGAATTGTGATAAATGCATACATCTGTGTAACCTAAACCAATATCAGAAATATACTATTACCATCTCCCTGAAAAGCTCATGTCCCTTCCCAATTCCTGCTCTTAAACTCACAGAGGAAACCACTGTTCTAATTTTTTCCTCCATAGAGTAGCTTTTTCAGTTCTAGAATTTCATATAGTTGGACTCATACAATATATGCTCATGTACGTAAGTTTTCCTTGACTCAGCATAATATTTTTGAGATTTATTCATGTTTGTATGTAACACTACTTTTGCTCTTTTTTGCTGCTGAGGAATATTCCATTGCATGAATATTCTACTTTTTAGTCCACTCATTCTCCTATTGATGAACACCTGAGCTCTTTCCAATTTTTGACTATTATGAATAAAGCTGCTATGAGTATTCTTATAAAAGTTTTTTTGTCAATGTTTTTATTTCTCTAGAGTAAATGCCCAGGATTGAATTGCTAGCCATCAGGTACATGTAGGTTTAAATTTTGAGAAACTGCCAGATTTTTTTTCCCAAAATGGTTGTTGGCTTTCTTACTCATAATATATGAGAGTTTCAGTTTCTCTACATCTTCACCATATTTGGGGTTCTCAGTCTTTTCAATTTTAGCCATTCTAGTGGGTGTGTATTTGTATTTTACTGTGGTATAGTTTGCAATTCCTTGGTGAGTAATGAAGTACAGCATTTTTTGAAGTGCTGATTGCTTGATTTGTATAAATGTTTTGCTCATTTATCATTGGGTTGTTTGTCTCTTTTGTTTTGTAGAAGCTCTTTCCATTTCCTACATACTGTTGTTTGTCAGGTACATATTTTGTGATTATTTCCTCATAGTCTGTGGGTTATTTTATTGATGGTGTCCTTTAATGAGAAGGGTTTTTTTAAAATTTGATAAAGTCTAAATTATCAATTATTTATTTTATGGTTATAGTTTTTTGCTACCTAAGGAATCTTTACCTATCTCTAAGTCATGAAGATCTCTCTGACATTTTGCTTTAAAAGTTTTATGGTTTTAGCTTTTTTTGGCCACACTGCATGGCATGTGGGATCTTAGTTCCCTGACCAGGGATCAAAGCCTTGCCCCCTGCAATGGAAGCGTGGAGTCTTAACCACTGGACTGCCAAGGAAGTCCTAGTATTAGCTTTTATGTTTAGATCTGTGTCCATCTCAAATTAATTTTGTGTATGGTAAGTAGGGGTTTGAGGTTCTTGTTGTTTTTGTATCAGTAACCAGTTATTTCAGCACCATTTGCTAAAAATATACCAGTTGACCCTTGTATAACATTAGTTTGAACTGCACTGGGTCCATTTTTACACAGATATTTTTCAAAAGTAAATACTACAGCACTACACGATCTGAGGTTGGTTCTACTTTGGATACAGAGGGTAAACTATAAGTCATATGTGGGTTAACCCCTATGTTGTTTAAGGGTCAACTGTATTTCTTTCGGTTTTGGATTACTTTCTTGCCTTTATCAAAAAAGCAAATAACTGTAAAAATGTGGATCAATTTCTGAGCTCTCTCTTCTGTTCCATTTGTCTTATTTGTCTAACGTTATGGCTGTGCCACCCTATCTTGGTTACTGTAGCTTTATAGCAAGCCTTGAAAATCAAGTGGTGTAAGTCCTCAACACTTCTTTTTTTTAAGGATTGCTTTGGCGATTATAAGTCCTTTGTACTTCATATAAATTTTTTTCTTTTTTTAAAAAGTCTTTATTGGAGTATAATTGCTTTACAATGGTGTGTTAGTTTCTGCAGTATAACAAAGTGAATCAGCTATACATATACATATATCCCCATATCTCCTCCCTCTTGCGTCTCCCTCCCATGCTCACTATCCCACCTCTCTAGGCGGTCACAAAGCACCAAGCTGATCTCCCTGTGCTATGTGGCTGCTTCCCACTAGCTATCTGTTTGACATTTGGTAGTGTATATATGTCAATGACACCCTCTCACTTTGTCCCAGCTTACCCTTCCCCCTCTCCATGTCCATATGTCCACTCTCTATGTCTGTGTCTTCATTCCTCTCCTGCCCCTAGGTTCTTGAGAACCATTATAATATTTTTTAGATTCCATATATGTGTGTCAGCATACTGTATTTGTTTTTCTCTTTCTGACTTACTTCACTCTGTATGACAGACTCTAGGTCCATCCACCTCACTACAAATAACTCAATTTTGTTTCCTTTTATGGCTGAGTAATATTCCTTGTATATATGTATCACATCTACTTTATCCATTCATCTGTCGATGGACACTTAGGTTGCTTCCATGTCCTGGCTATTGTAAATAGAGCTGCAATGAACATTGTAGTACAAGACTCTTTTTGAATTATGGTTTTCTCAGGGTAATGCCCAGTAGTGGGATTGCTGGATTGTATGGTAGTTCTATTTTTAGTTTTTTAATGAACCTCCATACTGTTCTCCACAGTAGCTGTATCAATTTACATTCCTACCAACAGTGCAAGAGGGTTCCCTTTTCTCCACACCCTCTCCAGCATTTATTCTTTGTAGATTTTCTGATGATGGCCATTCTGACTGGTGTGAGGTGATACCTCACTGTAGTTTTGATTTGCATTTCTCTAATAATTAGTGATGTTGAGCATCCTTTCATGTGTTTGTTGGGAATCTGTATATCTTCTTTGGAGAAATGTCTATTTAGGTCATCTGCTCATTTGTGGATTGGGTTGTTTGTTTTTTTGATATTGAGTTGCATAAGCTGCTTGTATAATTTGGAGATTAATCCTCTGTCAGTTGCTTCATTTGCAAATATTTTCTCCAATTCTGGGGTTGTCTTTTTGTCTTGCTTATGGTTTCCATTGCTGTGCAAAAGCTTTTAAGTTTCATTATGTGCAATTTGTTTATTTTTATTTCTGTTTCTCTAGGAGGTGGATCAAAAAGGATCTTGCCGTGATTTATTGCATAGAGTGTTCTGCCTATGTTTTCCTCTAAGAGTTTTATAGTGTCTGGCCTTACATTTAGGTCTTTAATCCATTTTGGGTTTATTTGTGTGTGTGGTGTTAAGGAGCATTCTAATTTCATCCTTTTTACATGTAGCTGTCGAGTTTTCCAAGCACCACTTATTGAACAGGTTGTCTTTTCTCCATTGAATATTCTTTCCTCCTTTATCAAAAATAAGGTGACCATATGTGCATGGGTTTATCTCTGGGCTTTCTGTCCTGTTCCTTTGACCTATATTTCTGTTTTTGTGCCAGTACCATACTGTCTTGATTACTTTAGCTTTGTAGTATAGTCTGAAGTCCGGAAGCCTGATTCCTCCAGCTCCGTTTTTCTTTCTCAAGATTGCTTATGCTATTCGGAGTCTTCTGTGTTTCCATACACATTGTGAAATTTTTTGTTCTAGTTCTGTGAAATATGCCATTGGTAATTTGATAGGGATTGCATTGAATCTGTAGATTGCTTTGGGTAGTATAGTAATTTTCACAGTGTTGATTCTTCCAATCCAAGAACATGGCATATCACTCCATCTGTTTGTATCATCTTTAATTTGCTTCATCAGTGTCTTATACTTTTCTGCATACAGGTCTTTTGTCTCCTTAGGTCGGTTTATTCCTAGGTAATGTATTCTTTTTGTTGCAATAGTAAATGGGACTGTTTCCTTAATTTCTCTTTCAGATTTTTCATCATTAGTGTATAGGAATGCAAGAGATTTCTGTGCATTAATTTTGTATCCTGCTACTTTACCAAATTCATTGATTAGCTCTAGTAGTTTTCTGGTAGCATCTTTAGGATTCTCTATGTATAGTATCATATCATCTGCAAACAGTGACAGCTTTACTTCTTCTTTTCCGATTTGGATTATTTTTATTTCTTTTCCTTCTCTGATTTCTGTAGCTAAAACTTGCAAGTCTATGTTGAATAATAGTGGTGACAGTGGACAACCTTGTCTGGTTCCTGATCTTAGAGGAAATGGTTTCAGTTTTTCACCACTGAGAATGATGTTGGCTGTGAGTTTGTCATATATGGCCTTTATTATGTTGAGATAAGTTCCCTCTATGCCTTCTTTCTGGAGGGTATTTATCATAAATGGGTATTGAATTTTGTTGAAAGCATTTTCTGCATGTATTGAGATGATCACATGGTTTTTATCCTTCATTTTGTTAATATGATATATCACATTGATTGATTTTCATATATTGAAGAATCCTTTCATCCCTGGGATAAACTCCACTTGATCATGATGTGTGATCCTTTTAATGTGCTGTTGGATTCTGTTTGCTAATATTTTGTTGAGGATATTTGCATCTATGTTCATCAGTGATATTGACCTCTAGTTTTCTTTTCTTCTCTGATTTCTGTAGCTAAAACTCTAATGCAGAATTTTCATAGTCGTTTATAAAGGATCTTGCATTTTGGCCAAGAACTAGAATATTAAAGATGCTACATCTATAATGATCATATAGTCTTAAAGCAACCATCATTCAGTCAAATGCCTCCTATGTGCCAGGCACATAGGCCCTAGAGTTGTAGCAATAAGTGGAATAGAGTCCCTGTGCTCATGGAGGTCTCATCCTAGACATAGATTGAAAGATGAAGATAAACCTAAATGACAGCATCTTGAAATACTCAAAAGGGAGACATGACTAGAATCATAGAATATAATGATGCAACATCTTAAACGCTGTCAACGCATATTCACAAATGCTAAAACAATCATTTGGATAGTTTTCCAGAGGTAAATAATTCTTCTAGAACGTGAACATAGTTTTTTATTGAATGTCCTATTTAGTCAGCAGGTAAAATCAATACTTTCCTAATGATGTTAGACTCACAAAACAAATCTGTTAGCTGGCCTTAAAAATACTTCTAACCATCTATCCCAACAAACAGAACCAAAGGGAAGAAAGCAAAAAAAATAAAATTCAGTAATGACTGCCAAGGTAGTATAACATTTCAGTAATGCCCATTAAGTTTTGAAGCAATATCATATAAAGTAATGGATCTACAGAGAAGGTTTCAAAGAATCATTCTTCCAGAGATCAACTTTTGACAATATAAGTCATTTCATCTACCCTTTACATGTTTCAGTCATCCCCTTTTACATTTACAATTGTTACGTTTCAAGTGGACTTCAACAGTTTACTTTCATATTCTCTACATTATCACAAAGAATGACATCTTAACATATTACTATGGAAACAAATTTTTCATCAAAAATATATTTATTTCTAGGTCACTTATGCCATTTTGGAAGAATTAGAAAAAAAGTAAGTCGATGTATTTACCACTATATACACACTTTGTGGTCAGTCACACTGAGGCAGTGAAATAAATCAGATCATTGTTAACTAACGAACTCTATGAGAAAATGCAGCTTTTTGAGAATATGTATAAAAAACATTTATTCAGAGTTCTCAAGACATATAACACACTCTATATGATTCCTTTTTATTAATATGAAACATTAACAGCACACTTTCAACTGAGTCTGTAGATCTCATATGCTACGTCTGTCAACTTGACATCACACTCTCCTCCTTATGCCATTACATTCTAGTAATTAATAATATAGGTAGAGGTCAGGGAGGAAATGTGGCCACCTTGAATGACTCTGTGCACTCCTTTTAGGAAAGAAATATTAAGTAAATTTTAAAACATGTTCTTGAAAATACATTTTTACCTGTTGCCACTGACTTAGATCATGGAATCAGTCAAAGTATTGTACATTTCCAAATGAAATTTCAATTTGACCTGAAGTTAATGGGTATCTACTTCAATGAATTATGCTTAATGTATCTAGTTCAAATAGTAGTAACAAACAGGCTTATCTAAATATATTTACAGCTTAAGAATGAAATCAATTAAATGTAAGGTGTGCACCATTTGAAAACAAGCCTAATTTTTTTTTACTACAACATGACAAATATATTTGAAGGTAAATACAGCAGAACTTTTACATTTGCAAAGGCTGTAGACTGAGTCTTTCAAACACTGGAAATTTATGAAAATCACTAAAGCACCAACATTATTAGAAACAGTGCAGCCAGTCTTGCCCTGCTCCTGGATTTTTATTTGATTGAGTGTATATAGTCAAAGAAATGTTTCCTTGCACCTCAATGTCCTGGAGATTTTTTGTAGAATAAATATAACTTAATCTTAAAGCTTGCTGTGTTGCTATCAAATACACGTTGGTCTGCCCAGGGCTACCAGATATCTAACCCATGCTTCTAATTCTTGGATATGAATCTTCTTGAAGGCATTTTCTTGTATAATAGGCCAGTTTCATTTGCTTTCAAGACATTTTCCTCACTCTAACCTTTCTCCTCTGTGACTTTTCAGTTCTCAAGAAAAATCCCTGTGTGGAAATGTGGTAGCTGATGCTCTTCTCCTGTTAACTTCATGTTTGTGAAAATAAATAAACTCCTCAAGATTTATCAACCAGTTTTTACTTGTGGTAAAGATTAATTTTGTAGACCGTTGACTTCATCTCTTATTGCTGCAGTTTGCAGGCACTTGACGTTTTTTTTTTTCCCTGTATCACGTATCCATGTAGAATTCTAATCATGCTATGCATATACTCAAACCACAATCAACTGAAGTCTGACCTTGACTAAACTGTCATCCCTTATTTGATAAGGCACTTGTATTGATTAAAGTAGTTTCCTGATTCATTCTTTCATTTTGTATATGTATTTTGGATATGCTCTCCAAGTTGTCATGGACAGAGCAGCATTCTGTTCTTTGATTAGTTTATGATTTCAGTGCTCATTTCTTAAAAAACAAAACAAACAAAAAAAACCCACTTTGTTTTCTCTTTACTTCTGTCTCTAGCCCTAAAACTTGACTTAGGGAACCATGTAACTTTTTTTAAAGCAGCATATTTTTTATCAGTTCATGGCAATTTCTTCCATGCTTGATGTCAGATCAGAGAAACAAGGCCATACTGGGATATGGGAGATAGGTAGCTGGCTAGATTCACTCACTAGTTAATGATGCATTCCTGCATATCAATCAGTAAAACATACATTATTTAAGGCAAAGCAAATTATCACAGAAGAGTTGGGGTGGTTATATGATTGCTAAACAAATACTTTTATCAACTGGGTCATTCATTGTAACTGGTCATGTGCTCATTTCTTCTGCACATTTTTTTTTTTTTTTTTTTTTTTTGCAGTACGCGGGCCTCTCACTGTTGTGGCCTCTCCCGTTGTGGAGCACAGGCTCCAGACGCGCAGGCTCAGTGGCCATGTATCATGGGCCCAGCTGCTCCGCAGCATGTGGAATCTTCCCGGACCGGGGCACGAACCCGTGTCCCCTGCATGGGCAGGCGGACTGTCAACCACTGCGCCACCAGAGAAGCCCCTGCACATCTTTTATATGACCAAGAAATTTTCTTACCAGCCACCCATTTATATGAAGTTTTAAAAATATATATGAGAACAATTACCACAATACAATAATGTAAAATAAAACACCATCTTTGCAGTAAGGGAATAGTATGTGTTGATTAATGAAGTTTTCTAGGAAACTCATTTGTGCAAAGCAGTTTTCCAGAACAAGCAAAGTAGGGCTAGTGTTGTCAAAATTTTCTTTCAGGTGTGCACAGTTATTTCCCTGTCTATTACATATTTATGGAGATGTTGTGTCTTAGCAAACATAGCTCTTTAAGCTTGTAAATAGACCATTAAATATAGCAGCATATTGCAAGAATGCCTCAGAGAAATATGCAGGTCAGATGTTTCTGACAATGTCACACTCACAAGGGTTTCTAGTAAGCAGGAAGATGGGAGATTCAAAGTCCAGTGGTTCTGACGGGAATTCAGAAGTATTCCCTATAGACAGATGTTCTGAGTAATTTTTTGTTTTGTGTTCTAATAACAGTCTCCATAACATGTCTTTTAAGTACCCATTAAAGGCCATGAACCGCAATAACAATTGACTGTTAACATTTCTCCCAAGCCAATGCTTGAGTAGGTGAGTGGGAAGGGGATTGGAAGTAATTATATTGTTACTCTTTATTTTCAATTCTCTCTCTTCCATCTTTCTAACATGCCAACATGCAATGAAAGGAAAAACTTAAGATGGGAAGTAATAACTATAATAAAACAATAGTTATCACTTATTTAATGCTTAGTATTCTTACAATGGCCAATGCTAAGTTCATAAGCACATTTAAACCTACCAACAAACCTTTGAGCTCAGGGTAGATATTATCATTATAATAGATGAGGCTTGAAGTGGTTAAGGAACTTGCCCAAATCACATAATTAGAAATTCAGTTCTTCCTGTCACTGGAGTCAAAGTTCTAAACCACTATGCTTACTTTTATGACTAGAATGGCCAGTTATTAACCATAAACAATGTAAAAAAAAAAACCCAAAACTCTTCTAAACAGAACCAAACCAAATTTCCTTTTTTCTCTTCATGTTAGTGCCCCAATACTAAGACATACTGATACATGTAAACTTCTACTATAAGTGTTAAATTATTTTTACTTTATTTGTTCATTTTCTAATACAATTTAACTTAATGTCTAGCTGACTCTTTTTTTTTTTAAAGTACAGAGTATGCATTCAGATCCCTATGTTAACAGAACAACTTATTTGGATGTTTAAAAGAATAATTTAATATATTATTTTTAATAATAACAATATAACATTACAATTTTATATTATTTATGATGGCATTTAAAATATGGTACTGGGGGGAAACGTTCAAGAAGGCAGAGGAGAAAGATGTGGAGATCACCTTCCTCCCCACAAATACATCAGAACTGCATCTACATGTGGAACAAGTCCTACAGAACGCCTACTGAACGCTGGCAGAAGACCTCAGACTTCCCAAAAGGCAAGAAACTCCCCATGTACCTGGGTAGGGCAAAAGAAAAAAGAAAAAACAGAGACAAAAGAATAGGGACAGGACCTGCACCTTGGGGAGGGAGCTGTGAAGGAGGAAAAGTTTCCACACACCAGGAAGCCCCTTCACTGGCGGAGATGGGGGGTAGCAGTGGTGGGGAAGCTTCGGGACCATGGAGGAGAGTGCAGCAACAGAGGTGCAGAGGGCAAAGCAGAGAGATTCCCGCACAGATGATCGGTGCTGACCAGCACTCACCAGCCCGAGAGGCTTGTGTGCTCACCTGCTGGGGCGGGTGGGGGCTGGGAGCTGAGGCTCAGGCTTTGGAGGTCAGATCCCAGGGAGAGGACTGGGGTTGGCTGCATGAACACAGCCTGAAGGGGGCTAGTGCAACACAGCTAGCTCGGCAGGAGTCTGAGAAATAGTCTGGAACTGCCTAAGAGGCAAGAGACCATTGTTTCGGAGTGTGTGAGGAGAGGGGATTCAGAGCACCGCCTAAACGAGCTCCAGAGATGGGCGCGAGCCGAGGCTATCAGGGAGGATCACAGAGACGGGCATGAAATGCTAAGGCTGCTGCTGCCGCCACCAAGAAACCTGTGTGCAAGCACAGGTAACTGTCCACACCTACCTCCCCTACCCAGAGGCTGTGCAGTTCCCCACAGCCAAGGTCCTGTAATCCAGGGACAGCTTCCCTGGGAGAACACACGGCACGCCTCAGGCTGTTGCAACGTCATGTTGGTCTCTAATCAGCAGAGGGGATGAAGAGATGCCCTCAGGCAACCTACATGCAGAGGCGGGGCCAAAGTCAAAGCTGAACCCCAGGAGCTGTGCAAACAAAGAAGAGAAAGGGAAATCTCTCCCAGCAGCCTCAGGAGCAGCAGATTAAATCTCCACAATCAACTTGATGTACCCTGCATCTGTGGAACACCTGAATAGACAACAAATCATCCCACAATTGAGGTGGTGGACTTTGGGAGCAAATGTAGACTTAGGGTTTGCTTTCTGCATCTAATTTGTCTTCAGTTTTATGTTTATCTTAATTAGGATTTAGAGCTTATTATCATTGGTAGATTTGGTTATTGATTTGGTTGCTCTCCTCCTTTTTTTTAAATATATAGATACATATATATTTTTCCTTTTTGTCTTTTTGTCAATGTGTATGTGTATGCTTCTTTGTGTGAGTTTGTCTGTATAGCTTTGCTTTTACCATTAGTCCTAGGGTTCAGTCTGACCATTTTTTTTTTTTTTTTAGTATAGTTTTTAGTGCTTGTTATCACTGGTGGGTTTGTTTTTTGGTTTGGTTGCTCCCTTCTTTCTTTACATTACTTTTAATTTTTTTTTTTTTTTCTGGTATGTGGGCCCCTCACTGTTGTGGCATCTCCTGCTGCAGAGCACAGGCTCCGGACGTGCAGGCTCAGCGGCCATGGCTCACAGGCCAAGCTGCTCCATGGCATGTGGGATCCTTCGGGACTGGGGCACAAACCCGTGTCCCCTGCATCGGCAGGCAGACTCAACCACTGCGCCACCAGGGAAGCCCACTTTTTAATTTTTTTTTATTTTAGTAACTTTATTTTAATTTATTTTAGTTTTTTCTTTCTTTTTTTTTTTTCTCCTTTTTCTTCTGAGTCATGTGGTTGACAGAGTCTCTGTGCTGTGGCCAGGTGTCAGGCCTGTGCTTCTGAGGTGGGAGAGCCGAGTTCAGGACATTGGTCCACCAGAGACCTCTGGGCTCCACGTACTATCAAACAGCAAAAGATCTCTCAGAGATCTCCATCTCAACGCTAGGACCCAGCTCCACTCAACAACCAGCAAGCTACAATGCTGGACACCCTATGCCAAACAACTAGCAAGATAGGAACATAACCCCACCCATTAGCAGAGAGGCTGCCTAAAATCATAATAAGATCACAGACACCCCAAAATACACCACTGGACACGGTCCTGCCCACCAGAAAGACAAGATCCAGCCTCATCCTCCAGAACACAGGCACTAATCCCCTCCACCAGGAAGCCTACAAAACCCACTGTCAAACCTTAGCCACTGGGGGCAGACACCAAAAACAATGGAAATTATGAACCTGCAGCCTGTGAAAAGGAGACCCCAAACACAGTAAGTAAAGCAACATGAAAAAGCAGAGAAATACATAGCATATGAAGGAGAAAGGCAAAAGCCCACCAGACCAAACAAATGAAGAGGAAATAGGCAGTCTACCTGAAAAAGAATTCAGAGTAATTATACTAATGATGATCTAAAATCTTGTAAATAGAATGGAGGAAATAAAAGAAATGTTTATCACAGACCTACAGGAACTAAATAGCAATCAAGCAATGATGAACAAAACAATAAATGAAATTAAAAATGCTCTAGAAGGAATCAATAGCAGAACAAATGAGGCAGAAAAAAGGATAAGTGACCTGGAAGATAAAGTACTGGAAATAACTACCGCAGAGCAGAATAAAGATAAAAGAATGAAAAGAATTGAAGACAGCCTCAGAGACCTCTGGAACAACAATAAACACACCAACATTCGAATTATAGTGGTCCCAGAAGTAGAAGAGAAAAGGAAAGGGACTGTGAATATATTTGAAGTGATTATAGTTGAAAATTTCCCTAATATGGGAAGAGAAATAGTCAATCAAGTCCAGGAGGTGCAGAGAGTCCCATACAGGAAAAATCCAAGGAGAAACATGCCAAGGCACATATTCATCAAACTATCAAAAATTAAATACAAAGAAAACATGTGAAAAGCAGCAAGGGAGAAACAACAACATACAAGGGAATCCTCATAAGGTTAACACCTGATCTTTCAGCAGAAGCTCTGCAAGCCAGAAAGGAGTGGTGGGACATATCTAAAGTGATGAAAGGGAAATACCTACAACCAAGATTACTCTACCCAACGATGATCTCATTCATATTTGGCAGAGAAATTAAAAGCTTTTCAGACATGCAAAAGCTAAGAGAATTAGCACCACCAAACCAGCTTTACAACAAATGCTAAAGGAACTTCTCTAGGCAGGAAACACAAGAGAAGGAAAAGACCTACATTAACAAACCCAAAACAATTAAGAATATGGTAATAGGAACATACATATCAATAACTACCTTAAATGTAAATGGATTAAATGCTCCAAGCAAAAGGACATAGACTGGCTAAATGGATACAAGCACAAGACCCGTATATATACTGTCTACAAGAGACCAATTCAGACCTCAGGACACATACCGACTGAAAGTGAGGGTATGGAAAGAGATATTCCATGCAAATGGAAATCAAAAGAAAGCTGGAATAGCAATTCTCGTATCAGTCAAAATAGACTTAAAAATAAAGACTATTATAAGAGACAGAGAAGGACATGACATAATGACCAAGGGATCCATCCAAGAAGAAGATATAACAATTGTAAATATTTATGCACCCAACATAGGAGCACCTCAATACAAAAGGCAAATGTTAACAGTAATAAAAGGGGAAATCGACAGTAACACAGTCATAGTAGGGGCTTTAACACCCAACTTTCACCAGTAGACAGATCATCTAAAATGAAAATAAATAAGGAAACGTAAGCTTTAAATGATACATTAAACAAGATGGACTTCATTGATATTTATAGGACATTCCATCTAAAAACAACAGAATACACTTTCTTCTCAAGTGCTCATGGAACATTCTCTAGGACAGATCATATCTTGGGTCACAAATCAAGCCTTGGTAAATTTAAGAAAATTAAAACCGTATCAAGTATCTTTTCCGACCACAATGCTATGAGACTAGATATCAATTACTGGAAAAAATCTGTAAAAAATACAAACACATGGAGGCTAAACAATACACTACTGAATAACCGTGAGATCACTGAAGAATTCAAAAAGGAAATCAAAACTACCTAGAAATAAATGACAATGAAAACACGATGACCCAAAACCTATGGGATGCAGCAAAAGCACTTCAAAGAGGGAAGTTTATAGCAATACAATACTACCTCAAGAAATAAGAAACATCTCAAATAAACAACCTAACCTTACACCTAAAGCAATTAGAGAGAGAAGAACAAAAAAACTCCAAAGTTAGCAGAAGGAAAGAAATCATAAAATTCAGATCAGAAATAAATGAAAAAGAAATGAAGGAAACAATAGCAAAGATCAATAAAACTAAAAGGTGCTTCTTTGAGAAGATAAACAAAATCGATAAACCATTAGCCAGACTCATCAGGAAAAAAAGGGAGAAGACTAAAATCAATAGAATTAGAAATGAAAAAGGAGAAGTAACAACTGACACTGCAGAAATACAAAGTATTGTGAGAGATTACTACAAGCAAATATATGCCAATAAAATGGAAAACCTGGAAGAAATGGACAGATTCTTAAAAAAGCACAACCTTCCAAGACTGAACCAGGAATAAATAGAATATATAAACAGACCAATCACAAGCCCTGGAATTGAGACTGTGATTAAAAATGTTAACAACAAACAAAAACACAGGACCAGATGGCTTCACAGCCAAATTCTATCAAACTTTTAGAGAATAGTTAACACCTGTCCTTCTCAAAGTCTTCCAAAATATAGCAGAGTGAGGAACACTCCCAAACTGATTCTACGAGGACAACATCACCCTGATATCAAAACCAGAGAAAGATGTCACAAAGAAAGAAAACTACAGGCCAATATCAATGATGAACATAGATGCAAATATTCTCAACAAAATACTAGGAAACAGAATCCAACAGCACATTAAAAGGGTCATTCACCATGATTGAGTGGGGTTTATCCCAGAGATGCAAGGATTCATCAGTATATGAAAATCAAACAATGTGATACACCATATTAACAAAATGAAGGATAAAACCCATGTGATTATCTCAATAGATGCAGAAAAACCTTTTGACAAAATTCAACACCCATTTATGATAAAAACCCTCCAGAAAGTAGGCATAGAGGGAACTTACCTCAATATAGTAAAGGCCATATATGACAAAACCACAGCCAACATCATTCTCAATGGTGAAAAACTGAAACCATGTCCCCTAAGATCAGAAACAACACAATGTTGTCCACTCTCACCACTATTATTCAACATAGTTTTGCAAGTTTTAGCCACAGCAATCAGAGAAGAAAAAGAAATAAATGGAATCCGAATCAGAAAAGAAGTAAAGCTGTTTGCAGATGACATGATACTATACATAGAGAATCCTAAAGATGCTACTGGAAAACTACTAGAGCTAATCAATAAATCTGGTAATGTAGCAGGATACAAAATTAATGCACAGAAATCTCTTGCATTCCTATACACTAATGATGAAAAATATGAAAGAGAAATTAAGGAAACACTCCCATTTACCATTGCAAAAAAAAAAAAAACTGAGGAATAACCCTACCTAAGGAGACAAAAGACCTGTATGCAGAAAACTATAAGAAACTGATGAAAGAAATTAAATATGATACAAACAGATGGAGAGCTATACCATGTTCTTGGATTGGAAGAATCAACATGGTGAAAATGACTATACTACTCAAAGCAATCTACACATTCAATGCAATCCCTATCAAACTAGCAATGAAATTTTTCACAGAACTAGAACAAAGAACTACACAATTTGTATTGAAACACAGAAGACCCCGAATAGCCAAAACAATCTTGAGAAAGAAAAATGGAGCTGGAGGAATCAGGCTCCCAGACTTTAGACTATACTACAAAGCTACAGTAATCAGGACAGTATGATACTGGCACAAAAATAGAAATATAGATCAATGGAACAGGATAGAAAGCCCAGAGGTAAACCCATGCACCTATGGTCACCTTATCTTTGATAAAGGAGGCAAGAATATACAATGGAGAAAAGGCTGCCTCTTCAATAGGTGGTGCTCAGAAAACTGGACAGCTACCTGTAAAAGAATGAAATTAGAACATTCCTTAACACCATACACAAAAATAAACGCAAAATGGATTAAAGAACTAAATGTAAGGCCATGCAGTATAAAACTCTTAGAGGAGAACATAGGCAGAACACTCTATGACATAAATCACAGTAAGATCCTTTTTGACCCACCTCCTAGAGAAATGGAAATAAAAACAGAAATAAGCAAATGGGACCTGATGACACTTAAAAGCTTTTTCATAAAAAAGGAAACCATAAACAAGATGAAAAGACAACCCTCAGAATGGGATAACATATTTGCACATGAAGCAATTGACAAAGGATTAATCTCCAGACTATACAAGCAGCTCATGCAGCTCAATACCAAAAAAACAAACAACCCAATCCAAAAATGGGCAGATGACCTAAATAGATATTTTTCCAAAGAAGATATACAGATTCCCAACAAACACATGAAAGGATGCTCAACATCACTAATCATTAGAGAAACGCAAATCAAAACTACAATGAGGTATCACCTCACACCAGTCAGAATGGCCATCATCAGAAAATCTACAAACAATAAATGCTGGAGAGGATATGGAGAAAAGGGAACCCTCTTGCACCATTGGTGTGAATGTGAACTGATACAGCCACTATGGAGAACATTATGGATGTTCCTTAAAAAACTAAAAATAGAACTACCATACGGCCCAGCAATCCCACTCCTGCGCATATACTCTGATAAAACCATAATTCAACAAGAGTCATGTACCACAATATTCATTGCATCTCTATTTACAATAGCCAGGACATGGAAGCAACCTAAGTGTCCATCAACAGATGAATGGATAAAGAAGATGTGGCACATATATACAACAGAGTATTACTCAGCCATAAAAAGAAACGAAATTGAGTTATTTGTAGCGAGGTGGATGGACCTAGAGTCTGTCATACAGAGTGAAGTAAGTCAGAAAGAGAAAAACAAATACCGTATGCTAACACATATATATAAAATGTAAAAAAAAAAGGTTCTGAAGAACCTAGGGGCAGGACAGGGATAAAGACACAGACGTAGAGAATGGGCTTGAGGATATGGGGAGGGGGAAGGGTAAGCTGGGACCAAGTGAGAGAGTGGCATAGACACATATACACTACCAAATGTAAAATCAATAGCTAGTGGGAAGCAGCCACATAGCACAGGGAGATCTGTTCGGTGCTTTGTGACCACCTAGAAGGGTGGGATAGGGAGAGTGGGAGGGAGCTGCAAGAGGGAGGAGATATGGGGATATATGTTTATGTTTAGCTTATTCACTTTGTTGTAAAGCAGAAAATAACACACCATTGTAGAGCAATTATACAATAAAGATGTTTAAAAAATAAAATAAAATATGGTACTGCTTTGTGACTATTGCCTCTCGTGTCAGTTGAATATAATTATTATAATGTGGTTAGGCTTTTGTTTTAATGGTTGTTTATATCCTTAATTTTCCACATACTGTACAAATCTTATTTTTATAAGGTTAATTAGGATTACTCCCGTCTAGGAGACCAGGATTCTTACTATTTAGGATTTTTAATCAGATTATGATGAGCACTTAACATTGTGCCTTTGAAATAACAGACAATCCTGTATGTCTTCCATTGCCATATCTTGAGCCTTGAGCTTATAAGTAATACATTAAGAAATAATCAGATAATCAGTTACCATTGTCTAGCTTAATTCAGCAACTAGTGTATGACTCAATTAGTTTTTTGGGTTGTTTGTTACATGGAAAACACATTTTAAAATTGTAGCTGAGTGTACTGAAAGAGAGTAGGCCAAAACTTCAGTGGTAGGATATACTTGAAGGTTTTTTTACAAACAAATAATTCACATACATAAACACAGAGATACATATCTTTGATTTTTTAGAACTGTAGAAATTATTTCAGTGATATATTTACACTTTAGAATATATCTTCACATGAATTCATGACCTTTTTATGGGTTATTAAAATAATCCTATAAACAGAATCCTTACCTATTAGCAGTACCCTCTATATTAATTCCACATTGCCTAGCCAGATTAATCTCCTAAAGTAGATCCTGTTTGTGCTACTCCCCACCCATGCTCAAAATCCTTGGAGGTTTCCCAGTTTCCTTCCAGATGAATGGCAGATTCCTTAAACTGGCATTCTAATGATGGCATGGTATGGCCACAACCTATCTTTCTGTTCTGTCTCTTATCACTTTCCTACCCAAATCCACAGTGAAGAATTTCTTAATTGTTCACCATATTTGCATCTTCTTTATCTTTGCTCATTCTGCCACTTTTACCCCTTTCACTCATAGAATTAAAAACTCTATGAATTTTGAACATTGAGTTAAATAAATTAAATGGTCTATGTAAGAGGTCAGCACAACTTTTCCTGTAAAGGGCCAGATAGTGAATTGTTTAGGCTTTGCAGGCTACACTGTCTCTGTCACAACACTTAACTCTGCTGTAGTGCAAAAGCAGCCCCAGACAATACATAAATTGAATGAGCCCAGCTATGTACTAATAAAACATCATTTGTGGACACTGAAATTTGAATTTCATATAATTTTCTCATGTTGCAAAAACAGTATTCTTCTTTTTATTTTCCTTAATCATTTAAAAATGTAAAAATTATTCTTAGCTCATGGATTATACAAAGAACAAGCAGTGGGTCAGATTTGGCCCTTAAGCCATAGTTCGCTAACCCTTGTCAATACAATGGAATACTGTGCAGCCATTAAAGAGAATGGAGTAAGCTTGTATAAACTAATATGGAATACATTATTATTTATTAAAGTAAGGGCAGAAAAGTATTATGGCATTACACCTTTGGTAATTTTTTTTCATTCTTTATATACTGTTAACCTTCTTCTAGTAAGATCATTAAAGCCTGTGAAATGTGTGACTGCAGATTGGGAAGGAAGAATTTTACTTTCACAGTATCACTTTATGACCACTTGAATTTTTGTTCTTGCTCATGTGTTACTTTGATTATTAGTATTATTTAAAATATGAGGATAATTAATCTGCAAGGTAACATTATAGTTCATTTTGCTTGTTTTTCTCTTTATCCTTCTCAGTAATAGAAATTCATTAACAGTATTTTTAAACTACCTATTCTCAAGACCAAGCAGCAAAGTCACTTTCCCCTTTTCCATTCCAAGCTTTTCTGCTTTTTCCCTCCTTTAATTTCTGCCCCTCACACACATAAACACACATACACACAATATGAAATAAATGAAATCTCCTAATCAGTCCCTTTTAGGAGACATTTTTATCTTTTCTACTTTAACATACATATTTATATATGTTACACTCTTATGGGCACATTCAGATATAGACTGTCATGTTGTCTCTAAGGTATGCAGTAGTCCATTCTTCTTACTCATAAGACCATTTTGGAATACAAGTGAAACTAATGTTATTAGAGTGATACTTTAATGCATTCTAATTTTAAAAACATTAATATTTTGGACAGAGTCCTTAGAGTTTTCAACAGAGGAAAAACAGATTACATGCAAAGGATCTGGAATCAGAATCCCATTGGGCTTCTCAATACCCATATTAAAAGCTAAAACAAAATGAAGTAAAGCCTTCAACATTCTGAAGGAAATTACTTACGAACTGGAGTCATAGGGTCATTCCTACTATCATTCAGGTGTGATGGGAGAATAAAGGCATTTTCAGATATGCAGAGTCTAAAAAATTTTTTTCAGAAGATACTGGAGGAAGTGCTCCACCAAAATGAAGCAGTAAGCCAGGAAAGAGAAAGACATGGTGTCTTAGCTCAGGCTGCTATAACAAAGTACCGTAGACTGAATAACTTAAACAACAAACTTATTTCTCACAGTTCTGGTTGCTGGAAAGTCCAAGATCAAAGTGCTAGCAGATTCAGTTCTGCTGAAAGCCCACTTCCTTGTTTGCAGATGGCTGTCTTTTCATTGTATCCTCATGTGCTGCAAGGGACGAGGGAGCCCTCTGTGGTCTCTTTTATAAGGGAACTAATCCTGTTCATGAGGGTTCCACCCTTGTGGCTTAATCACACACCAGAAGCACTGTCTCCTAATACCATAACTTTTGGGGTTAACATTTCAACACATGAATTTTGGGGAGACACAAACATTTAGCCTATAACACATGAGGTCAAGGACACAGGGGATCCAAGATGGGAAGGAGAATCTTGGGGTGATAGTGAAAAGAGATGCCAGGATGATGGTGTACCAGGTATAGAAGGCAACTGGAACAGAAGGTGCCAGGAGAGACTTTTTCAAAGGCATAAAATCAGTAGAATATCTGATATATCTGTACATCTTAAGAAGGGAGTTACATGGTTAAGGGAGCTTGCTGTTTCATAATTTATAAGTACATAGAAAATGTAGCAAAAAACAAATACAAACAAGACAATTGTTAACCCAAAGGAAAAGAGCCCTTGAGAATCAAATATGCCCATCTCTTTCAAATTTTCATTTAGTGACCTCAAGTCAGTAATTTGAAACTGGCCAAGGTGGGAGTATTTACACCATGGAAATTAGCAAACCGTATAAATCAGGATATATATTTTTTCTTTTCATAGAGTCGGTTTACAAGCACACCACTAGTACACGACCCAAATCTGAGTTGAATTTATATAGTCACTACAGTGTAAATACTGAATGTTAATCTAATCAAAATGATAATGGGAAGATGGGGTGGGGATGATAAGGGAGTGCATGTGTGGTAGCAGCAAGGGAGTAGGGGAAGCTAAATCTTTAACTTCGCACGTGGCAGGAATTCAATAGGTAATGTCTAAAATGAAAAATCAAAGAATTTGAATTATTTAGAGAAAGAACGAGCTAGAAGAAGCAAAAGTGGCTACCTCTACAGAAGAAGAAATGGAAAGGAAGGAGGATGGAGAACTCTAATTCTTCATTTAAAAAACTTACAGAATTATCTGATTCTTTAAATCATTTGGGTTTCTATCTTAGAAAATAAAATTAAAGACTGAAAATAAAAAAGTAAATAGATTGTGAATATTCATACTTTTTATTTAAAATTGTTTGCAAACTAACACTGAGCAGAAATACTAATGTTTCAAAATAGTAATAGTGTGCCTTAGAGTGTGTCTGAGATTCTACTTACAAGCCTTTACACAAGCCAGCTCCTCTCCCCACTATCCCTGTTGCCTCCCTGACAATATTTCTATTACTCACCGTGCCTTCCCTGGTTGCTGTATAAGCTCCAGAACACTCCCTCTGAATTCTGGATGCTCTACTGCCTTACAGTACACAACTACACACTCACGTATACATTTGTAACACTGTACATGTGTGTGTGTCTGTGCACCCACACACAAAAGAGTGGCATTTTTCATGGTTTATTTGAGCCTGAAATTCTGGAATTATGTAAAATGAGAGAAAAAAAAGAATGAAATTCAGTTACTTTTGAGTTTACAAATTTTAATGATTCTAAGAAATATTAAATTTAGTCAAGATTTTGTTAGATACATGTAATAGAAAACCCAATTAAGAGTGGCTTGTAAGAAACCATTAGCACATATAACAGGAAGTTCAGATTATGGGAAAGGTACAATTAATTCATACCGTGGTCCACCATTACCATCAAGGTGCATTTCCATCTGTCTGTTCTGCTTTGGCTTCATGCTAAGGCTGGTTAAATTCCTGGAGATTAGATGGCTGCCAAGGACAATAAGAGCCACTTTATATGTTGTTCACCTTTGACAGGAGAGAAGAGACAGAGATCTTATCATTCTGCCAGAAGAACAATGAAGAACTTTCTAGTCATCTTCCCATTTCTAAACTAATCATTAGCAAAGTGATTACCATTGGAACCTCTTACCCTTAAGGAGTGGAGGGTGGGGCTACTTCACATGAAGCACTGGGGCTATTTGGGAAGAGGTGATTACCTGAACAAATTTGAAGTTCTAGTAGGGAGACCTTGGTAATGGAAACTGGTAAGCAATAAGAATGCCGTACCAGGATGTTTTCAGATCTTGCAATCTTGTTTCCAGGTCAACTCGGTATTTTAATTATTGGTTGTGACTTTTGGAAACAGATCTGCAATAATTCATTAGGATGTTAATATATTACGATGTGCCTTCCGTGATTATTGGCTGATTCACTGCCATCTGGTCAGGCAAGAGATACATTATACAAAGCAAAAAATAGAAAAATTAGATGATGGAGTAAAAATATAAAAAGTAAGACATATGAATTAGAAATAGGCTCTGAACAGTGACACTGTTTTTTTTAATGATATTCCACTGTATGAACATATGACACTTAATTTACTTATTTATTTATGTTTTGGCTCTGTTGGGTCTTCATTGCTGTGCACAGGCTTCCTCTAGTTGTGTCGAGCAAGGGCTACTCTTCATTGCAGTGTGTGGGCTTCTCACTGCAGTGGCTTCTCTTTTTGCAGAGCACAGGCTCTAGGCATGCAGGCTTCAGTAGTTGCAGCACATGGGCTCAGTATTTGTGGCTACCGGGCTCTAGAGCACAGACTCAGTAGTTGTGGCGCACGGGCTTAGTTGCTCCGCGGCATGTGGGATCCTCCCAGACTGGGGCTCGAACCATGTCCCCTGCATTAGCAGGCGGATTCTTAACCACTGCACCACCAGGGAAGTTCAACACTAATTTTTTTGAGAGGGGGGAGTATACTAAAAAGTTCTTTGTTTTATTTATTTATAATGTGGTAAATAATATTTTCCAAGAAGGGCTGAGATATTTAATTACTCTTTAAATCATTTTTCTTACCCAGAATCCTCTATCCTTCTGTAATGATCATGTGGATTTTACGGATTTTATTTTAGGCCAAGTTGCTGTCTTACAGGCATTGGCCTTTTCTCAATTCCTTTTCAAATTTTTGTTATTTAGTGTCTGGATCAATATCACTTTATTTTGTCAGAATTAAAACCAGGGATAATTTCTTTTTGCTTAAAACTACTCTTAAAATTCTGAACCCTTAAAAACATTAGATTAAAAAGATAAATTCTATGCACTTGACCAATATGAGTTATAGTAAGATATTATTGTGCTGATTCTTTTCTCTAAATCATTCAAATTCTTGAATTTTCTATTGCAGTGATATCTCACTATGGGAAAAATATACTGTTAGGGATTTAGCATCTTTACTCTCCTGTGCCTACCACACATGCACCCTTGTCATCTCCCGACCTATTCTCCTGATAGAGTTATATTATAATTCCAATTATATAAATACTCAGTACTTACACTGTCGTGACATATCAACTCAATTTAGAGCCGAGGGATGTGTCAGATATATTTAGTAAAGTGTAGAAAACTACAGATACTTTTGTGTTAGGGTATGAGTAGAATGTGGCATTCTGTTCCTGCGGTCTCTTCTCTCCCTGCTTGAAGAATTTTTACCTTTCTTGAGTTTGATAACTGGTGATTTGATAATTGGAAATTTCTTTTACCTTTTAAGAAATTAAGGCTTCACATACTTTCTGGCTCTCCTAAGTTCCTGATGAGGCCTCCCATATTTTCACCTGCCCTCATGTTTGCAAATAGCTTGCTTTTCATTTGTTACTTGCTAGATAATATCTAGAATTTTTCTGATGGATTTCCCTTTTACACATTCATACAATCATCTATTATGTTCCTCTATGTTCCAAGTGGCCAAATATGATCCTTTTGTTGAGTCTGGCAGAATCCATGTAAAACATTCTCAGGCCTTGTTCTTTTGTCGTCCTCCAATGTAGGAGTTACTTTAAAGGTACTTTAGAAATGCTGCCTTTTTTGAAGAGGGAGTTAAATACCATTAAGTTAGAGTCTCATGTAGGGCTAATATGACCATAGCCGCTTAGGTGTACGTTGTTGTGTTGGGTGGAAAAGACAGAAACAATATGATTTGGGTTTCATGAAGACAGTCCATTAGGGCTGCAAAAACCACACCAGGTCAACTCTACTCCAAGTAATACGAATACATAAACAAGGAATGCAAAAGAGACAAAACCACTTAGTATTCATTGTACAAGTAACTCTTAAACTATAGGTACCAATATGCTAGTCTGTATTCTCAAATATGAAAGGTAAAGGATTAAAGACTTTCTTCCTCTACCTGTATAAATCCAGGATTGGTATATAACATTCCAAATTACCTACCATAACTGCCTTTTGCTATATTTTGTTACTTTTAATCCCCTAAAATTGTGAGATAATAATATGTGGAAATGCTTTGAGAAAGTACTCAACAAATGTTATGTTATTAGTAATTTAACAACTTTTTCTAATAAAAAGAGCATGTATGCCACAGAACTGGCAGCTAGAAGAATTCCTCTTTTTCATTTTAGAAGTCTATCTAAGTCTGCATAAACAAAAACAAATTACCACTTTCTTTGTCTGCATACCATCTGAACCACAAAAACTCACCTATCTATGTACTTCATCTGCTAATATTTTGGTTTTATATCCTGAGTTAAAATGTGAGATTATTCTCCCCCAATTTAATTTTTTTGACAGTGAATATTTATACTAAATTTAAATTAAGTGTAAAAGAGCAGATTGATAAGAACACCAAAAACCTTGTAGATCAACCAATAACACCAGCTGTCCAAATTATTCTACAGCATTGCAAAGGTTCCTCTAAACTGCATATTTATTGCTGGATACATTCCATCCATATGACGTACAAATTTGAGATTTATACTTTTAAACATAATAAGATGGAGTTCTGCCATGCCTACTGGGTGATAAGTAAATGCATACACAACCAATTTGGTTTAAATCTCAGTCCATAATATTTTTGCATTAATCTTAGGCCATACAACTTTTTTTTAGATCAAGTACTTATACTTGTAAAATGTACAATCTCTTTCCTATACACTCTCTTCTCAAGGTTTCATAAAAACCTCAAGGATCCTCAATCTCATTAAGAAATGTGACAATATCACTTCTATTGTACGTACTTGTAGAACCCTGATAAAACAAAGACATTTATTTATATAATTCCTCTAGGTGATGTTTGATTGTCAATAACTGAATCAGTATATAAAACGTGCCTTTTAAAGCCTTTACTATTCCTCCTATAGCTAAATACTTTGTAAATAAATGTTTTTAAGGGCTGAAATGTGAAGAATAATATCACAATGCATGCATCGATGACACTTTGAATAAGAGAAACCTCACTAATTAAACAAAATGGAAAAAACTGGGCAGAATTGGTGGGCAATAATTAAATAATATTTTAAATAAATGAAATTTTATTTCAGATGTATACAGTAGCTCAAATGAGGCTTAAAAAGTGTTGCTTGCTTATTGCTTTCATCAATAGACAAGTCTGTTTAATTAGTAAATATGTTTCATTATGTAAATGAGGGCTTCTCAAGTGCTGAGAGGTAGTCTGTTGAATTCTTTAAAACAACCCTCTGAATAATCTCTATTTTATATTACCTAAGAAGAAGGAGTAAGGAAGATAAATGTTAGCCCCAATGCTAAATGGTCCCTAGTTCAGAATTTAAGAGTTTTAAGAGTTTATATTAACAAGATTTTAGTATCCTGATAATCAGGTGACACATGAGGTGCTGAGAGTGTTGAGAAATATAACTTCAAATTTTCTGCATTATTAGCATTGTTATTGCTCGAAAACATATGTATCATGCTCTTGATTTTGTTCAAGGCTAGGCCTGTCTGATATTCAGTGATTCTAAGGAATTTAACTATGGAGTTAGTATGGTTTTAGTAACATACCAGAATCCTTCTATTCATAGATTTGCAATGTTGTCCTAATTTATTAGCTTAAAACTCACTGTCCTATGGAATGTGCTCATGAATAATACATGCTAAGCTGCTATTTCTTTTGACTTTGTCTTCAGCCAATTTTTATTTCTACAAAGTGATCACCAAAGTGGAATGTCCAGAATCCAGGGTGTGAGCAATACTATCTTTTTCAAAAAGAAAATATTAGAATTGCTAGCTGGGTATAGTTTTATCTAATCCCTTACATTTTTCTCTTTTGTGTATATTTTTAATGTACATAACATATTTGTATAGTATTTACTATATGTTTGTCATTTATAAATGTGTAAGTTGAAGTCCATCGAGGGTAACAACTTAAATATTTATTTTATGTAAAGAGGTTTCGAGGATGATGAGCCAAGCATTCTCTCAGATGTGACGTTCAAATTTCCACATTTTTTTCTCTTGTTATTTGTATTTTGTAAATGTTATTTCCTTCCCTAAGAGACAATAAAATGTTTGCTAGTCAAGCACAGAGCTTTGTCTTTTACCCTTTCTTTATTGGCCTAATATGCCACCTACTTTAGTGAAAGTTGGATTTTTTGTTGTGGTTTGCAGTAATAAAGTGTCATGTTCTCTTTATGACCTAAACAGTTTTTTAAAAGTCTTTTTCAACATGCTATTGACCGATCTTCTTACCATGACCTGAAGTTCATTTTTCAAAGTTGTAAACCAGGTTTTAATTTCTACTCTGAGTGCCTTGTGACCTGATGGAAGTTGAAAGGCTACTATGGCCTTTTATTGAGTCAGCTAGCCCCCAAGACTTCGCAACCATTCCTCCTGCAATGAATATGCACTGTTGATATAGATGTAGACAATATTTGGCACATATTATGGTTATTGTTGTTCCTGTTGATGTCATTTTTATTGCTATAGACTTTTGACTTATAATAATAATCACAAAATGAACAGAAGCCAAAGCTGTGTAACTAGAGACTTTTTCTTTTTAACAGCTGTTGTCAACTCTGGGGTGTGACACATAAGGTTCAATCCTTTTCCCAAAATAATATGCTATAGCTCGCTAGAGGAACAGTTAGGCTCAAGAAAAGTTTTCCTCCACTTGTGATTTGTAATATAATAACATTGCGTTTGTTTAAGGTTGGTAGGAAGTAGATGTGTTTATGAATTGGCTGTGAGTGTTAGAACTCCGACTCTCTTTTTACCACTAAGACAAAACCTGGCTCATAGTAGGCACTCAGTAAATAATGAATAAATGAATGAATGAACAAAAAATGAAAATCATTTTATTTAACAAAATTTCATAATAAAAAATTTATAAAGCTCTCTTGAATCATTTAATAGTATAAGCTTTGGTTATCATTGAATCATAAGAGTGCTAAATTGAGTACTGGGAATGGAAAATGTCTATACAGGATACCATGTAAGACAAAGAGTAATTTGTACATAGTAATATACTTTCTGGATAGAATTTATTAAAACACCATTGGAAAAAAACCACAATTGATATAAAGGAGGTAGATTAAAACAAACAAAATTATATCAAATTGATATAATAGAGCTAAAGAAAATAAATGTAACACAAGTTTACATTTTAAATTCAGACTAACAATTGTTCAACTCCTATAAATGACCTAAATATGTATTGAATGGTGCCAAAGAAGATACCACTGACCCACTACCATGAAGGCATGGGAATTATTTTTCCAGAAGTGATGCATAGATTAATGATGACCAGTCTATGTTGTTTTGATCTTCTTCCCTTTGAGGCAGTGGCATATCCTTGTAGATGCCTTGATAGAATTAACTCTACTCTTGTGCTATACAAAAGCACAGAATACAGCTAACTTTAACTCCACAGACCAAAATGATCCTCTGCTCTCCTTGACACCATTCCCTAATTAATTGAGCTAATCTACTGTAGGTTGTATCAACTTGAACCAATAATAAATGGATAATGAAGAATCATGAGATCTATAAGTTTATGACTGTGTAACTTTTTCTGCCTTTAAATACTGGCATGATCATAATATTGCTTATCTTGGTAGAGGTAATCGAAGGTCGAGATGGTTACTGGAAGTTTTAAGGAGTTAAATCATCACCATTTAATCATACCTTTATCTTTATTTCTGACTTTACTTATTACAAGTAAAGTTCATTAGGCTTATTTAGATTCTTTAAGTTTGTGTTCCAAATAGCTGGGCTTTTATTAATTTTTACTGCTATCAGGACCCTGAATATGAACCTGATGAGTTTCTGAATTTATCTCTTGAGAAATTACATTAAGGAGAAGAACCAAACTAAACTTGATTCCTCATAGGATTTGGGTATTTCTGGTGCTTTTATTGATTTTTTTCCTTTGTTGAAGCTCTGTCTGTGAGGTTTTATTATTAATGTTATTATAAAGTTTAGCAACTTCAGATCCAGAAGTGGGCACCATCTCAAGCTTGATCTAAAATGGAGTCTGTTCAAAGAGGCACATCAATAAAGTAGGCATATAGTATCTTTGGGAATTACAGCATCTCACAGTTGTTGGTGATTTATAATAGATTCTGATAATGTTAAACACTTTTTTTAGTACAAACCTTATGTAAAAATATATATATACAAGGTGGAGAATAGAAATGCAATATCTTAAAAATAACTTTTCTCGGTGAACCTGTAACATGTCTGAGCACCCAAAAATTGATGTTAGAATGATGGCTTGAAAAAATTTTTTTCTGAATATGATACCCAATGATTAACTTGATCTCATCAGTCATATTTATCAGTTGTCTTATTTTATTAGGCTACATACTACAAAGCTTAGATACTGTTTTCAAGTCAGTGTATCAAGAAATGTACACTAACATATGAAACTAAATGTGAATTTTATAAAAAACTTAATTTCATTCTCTTCTAAAGCTCACTTTCTAATATTTTCTAAAGTAAAATATTTCATTTAACATTTTATAAAAAAATAAAAATTTAAAAATTCCTTTTATATTGAAGTAGGACACGTTTAGAATATAAATGGTATTGAACCACATACATTAAAATATGGTGTTGATATTTTTCGTGAACAAAAATATAGATAAGCTAAATGGATAGTTAATTTGATAGGGTCAAAGATTAATTATGTTTATTTGAAAACTGCTTATAATATTACTTTGGATGCATGCAGCAACAAACAAACAAATTAAAATTAGACTTTTTGTGTGGATCTATTCTTAGAGGAAATGTGTATTTTTCCAGGATTTTTAAATGTTTATAATTTGGATGTCTCCCAGTATCCACCCTTTTCCCATCCCTGAAACATCAATCACTTTCCACCCGGCACCTGGACCTGAAATGATGCTTCAAATTAATATATGTTAAAAATAAAAATTTTAAATTTAAAAAAGTTACCCAAATGCTTCTTACTTTGTAACAAGAGAGACAAAAAGAGAAAGATCCTCATATGTCTGTATGGTTTTTCTCTGTAATCTGACTCAGCCCTGCCAGAACTCCATTAAAACCTTCAAATTCATTGTAACTGGTAAGTTACTCTTTTGGGAGATATAACTATATGGTTTCTTACCCCTATTGCTGATAATAATTGTGATTTAATTTTTCCAAAGATGTTACTGTTTAATAGTAAGCCTAAATGATTTAAAAAATAAATTATGTACTTTTATTTCCCAGTTATAATGAAACATTTGGGCAAGCAGAATTATTTATACCCACTATCTATGCTCCATTTTTTTGAGATCATTAATATTTTTTTGTTCCACATGAACCTGCTTCTTTGTATTTACCGGTTTAAAGGGTAAGCCTATGCAATAAGATTCCATCTGCTCTGTTGTGTAGAATTCATCTACTTAATTTTTATATTCCTATTAAAACAAAAGATGAGAGTTATATTAAAATGTGCTCCCATTTCTTATCATTGATCTGAGGTTTTCTTTTCTGAGTTGAATCCTGAGGAAAATAATCAATGCTAAATTCCTACAGATTAACTGTTTGATAAAAATATTGTTTCCTGAAGCTGTTTTTGATCATATGAATGTTAGTATATTTAATGCTTTTCCCTTTGAAGTTAGTAAAGCTATCAAAGCCTTTATAGATAAGGATAAAACTGCTATTAAAAATAATGTATATGCCTTTAGAATATGACAAGTGTTAACACTAAGAGGAATAACTGATATTTATTTAGTGCTTGCCATTTGGCAAATTCCTTTGCATATATTATTTATTTTTCACAAGATTGTTTCAAAGTTAATGTTAACATCTCTGGCTTTACATGTGAGGAAACTAATAACCAAAGAGGTTATATAAAATTCCCCAAATCATATAGCCAGAAGGACCAAAATTCAAATCTGGAATTGTTTTAGTACATGGTCCGTGCTCTGCTCTCTCCACTATATCATGCTATCCATTATTTTATTTTGGAAATCATCTAGTTCAAACTTTTCCTGTTTACACATGAAGAAACTGAGGTGTAGGTTGTTATTGTGAATTATCCAGGACCTGAGACTCTGAGAGCATTTTCCACTTTGCTGCCAACTTGAAGCAAACTGCAGGGACTGAGTGACTGAATGAATGAATGGACAGAGGATGATAATGGGAGGCATACAATACATAGAGCACTAAACCAGGAGTCAGGATACAAGGCTTTTGGCCTGTTCTGCCTTTTATGACCCATGTGACTTTGAGCATGTTGTATAACCTCTTTGTGGCTCTGATTCTCCATTTCTTTAATGGGAGTCATAGTGAGCTTCCTGCCTTAGAGAGCTGTTACAAACATCAAATGAGGTAATATATTTAAAAATTACTTTGCAAATTATGGAACACTTTATAATGTAAATCATTTAAGATCCAGAGTATTGTGCGTTTAAGGGTACATAGTTCAAAGCACACATAATATGCAGTAAACTTTACAATGTAAGCCATTCAGGGAAATGATACGCGACATACCAATTAGTCTTCACGGGCCAAAAAAAGGTGGGTGACTGCTGCAGAAGTCAAGTCAAATTTGGTTACCAGACCTCAGAAAGTGATGATGGGACTCTCTCTGGGTAGCTCAGGGCATCCCCAGAAGTTGAGATACCCAGCCCCTATCTCCTGACAACTCCCATTTTTGTGTAATATCATAAAATTCTAGTTTGAGGAGGGCAATATGGGTTCTCTAGGCCTATACCAGTTTCTGTGCATTTGTGCAAAAGAAGAACAGGAAATTCTTCTCAGCAGTGATCTAATTATTCTTAATGTAGATCTTCAAAGAACAGTTAATTTAGCTACTTTATTTGTTTTTGCCAGATAGAATCTTTAAAATTCTGAAAACAAGAGGTGATGAAGTACACAAATACAGAGCAGGTAAAAGTTAAGTGATCTGACCAAGGATGGAAAGTGGGACAAATACAGACTAACATCTAGAGAAGGTTGGACAATCAGGGACTAAAGCATAATTTATTAACTTTCAGTTCAATGAATAATGCATTAAATTTCTTTAAAAGAACACACAGTCCAGGAAGATGATGTTTTATGAAGTCCCCTGAAAATTTAACTAGAGCTTTGAAGATAATATCCTGCCTTAGAATAACTCTTATTGGAAAGGTTTACCATGCATTAATCTCATTTTTCTCTTTAAGGTAATCCTGGGAAGCAGGCAAGGCAGGTTGCACCATTTTAACACCCAGGCATGGGACTGAACTTGTGCATTCTGCCTAATACTGTAGAGGCATCAGGTGTCAGAGCTTGAGAATTTTGACTCCTAAGAACTATACCATGCTTGTTTCTTTAAGAAAAGGAGCATTTAAATCATATGATAGCTCTTATATGTGGAATCTAAAAAAATGGTACAAAAGAACTTATTTACAAATCAGAAATAGAGTCACAGATGTAGAAAACAAACTTTTGGTTACCAGGGGGAAAGGAAGGGAGGGATAAATTGGGAGACTGGGATTGACATATACATACTACTATATATAAAATAGATAACTAATAAGGACCTACTGTATAGCACAGGGAACTCTCTTCAATACTCTGTAATGACCTATATGGGAAAAGAATCTAAAAAAGAGTGGCTATATGTGTGTGTGTGTATACATACATATATATATATATAATATAAATATATATATAACTGATTCTGACTCGCTTTGCTGTACAGCAGAAATTAACACATTGTAAATCAACTATACTCCAATAAAAATTTTAAAAAAAGAAAGGAAAAGGACCATTTATAACTGACCTTTGCCTCTTTGACATAGATATCCATCTGATAAAGCTAGTAACTACTTTGTGTATTAAAAGCTGAAGATAAAATATTTTTTAAAAGTAAAAATTGAATCAAAATTGTTTGCCAGTCATTTTTATCTCAGATTCAAGACACAACCCCTTCTGAAGCCAAATTTTTAGTATAAAGGTAGAAAATGTGAAGTAAAGAAACTAATCCTTTCCAGCTCAGATTGCAAATAATCTCTCCTCTAACCTAGAGTATCTTCATGTCCCCTCTTGTCTAGCAGGATTGTAGAGAGTGTTGTTTTTGAAGTTCCATCAATCTATTAAACATTAGACAGAAGGTTTTAGGAAACAGGCCATGTGTATTGTGACGTACAGTCCTGGAAAGAAAAATGATCAATCTGTGTATTTGCCTTTTAACTAGTTGTAGACAAGTTGGCCACATCCTTGGCACATTAATGAATTCTGTCATATCTCATCTCCACTGCTCTCTTATTATATGAATTCAGATCTCTGTTTGGCAATAAAAATAAGGTCACTGACTTAAGTTTCTACTTCCAAACCAGGGCTCATGGTCCCTAATAATCAAGAGACTGAATACCATAGGAAAAGAAAAAGTTCTGTAATGTGATTTGTAATATGTAACTTGAATTAGATTTTAAAAGGAATTTTCTGTAAGTCGATACACAGAGATTTATTTTTGCAAATGTTTACTTCCAGCTAGTATGTGATCTTCACCTCTATTGAACTACTTTTCTTCTAAAAAAAAAAAAAAAAGGAGTTTCAGATTTTCGCAGGATATTTGAATGTTATTGAAAATATAGGGGCTTTCTCATTTGTTCATGTTTAGATATAAATAATTTATATTTAAATCTTCAGCAATACCAAAATAAGGGTGTGGAACATTTGCTTTTTTCCAGTTTCCACTCAGAGAAATGATTGAAAATATGGCTCACAAGGCACAACTGTATTTCCCTCACTGTCTCCCACTGAAGGGCCTTTCTAGAAAATAGGGCTACTTTTCTCAGCATCTGGTCTCTTCTAACCTGGCACATTGATTCCTGGCTCCTTTTTATCTAGGACAACCTATTTATAAATCAAATATAACCACTTAAATCTTTCAATTAGTAGCCCCCCACTCCCATATTTAAATTAGTCTTTAGGATATGTTCATGTTCTCCCTAATGATGTGTGTTAAGAGTTTAAAGGCCTTTTTCATTCACTGCATAATGCCAAAAGAACAAAGAGTGAACAGAGCATTTAAAGAATAAGATCTATATATTCTAGATATTATCTTGAAGTGGCAAATATTTCTGTACTCTGAAATGTATGTGTTCATTAACAAAATATTTATATTTTGAAGTGTTCTGTTTTTCTCCTTTCTTGGACTCTGATTTTTTATTCAACAACTATAAATCAATAGTAAGAGGATCCCATCAATAATTAACCTGACTGACTTAAGTTTTAGTTTTCTGCACTGTGAGTTTCAAAATATTTTGTTTTCTTAATGCCTACATTTCTGTTGTCATTTTCCAGTCTTAAGGGTTGTTTGCATTAAGACAATTTTCATTAATTCATTGATTTAAGAGTATTTATTGGAATGCTATTATGTGTCATATATATATACTACTCTGTGTCATATATATATATATATATATATATATATACACACACACACATACATATATATGACATATATATGTAGTTAAAGCAGATAAACGTTCTTACCCTCAAAAAGCAGACACTCTAGTCAGGGGGAGAGAAAATAAACAAATGAACAGCAAACATGTACTCTGTTTCATTGATTCCAAGAGGCACACATTTTCCCATTTGAATGTATCTGAAAGCAGGATACATCTTAAAACTGGTGTCTGACTATTATTATTGGCTGGGGGCAGTGGTGAAGTGGATGCCATTGCCTGTGGATGCATGAATAGCAAAAGCACCAGCATAAAAAAATTGCAGAATTGGTATCAGTGACTACAAAGAAATTGCACACAGTAGTGCAAAGGTCTTTTAACTCCTAGAAACCAAAAAGTTTTGAGCAGGAGTTAGAAGAGGTGGGAAATCATGTGTTTAGCTGTATTCTCAAAGGGGAGGGCTTAGTCTGTGCATCTCCTAATACCACCTTGGGTGAAAGTTCTTATCTGATAGAGAAATTAAACAAACAAACAAACAAAAACCTACCTTTTCCTCCTCTAAGCCTATTCTAAAGCACTAAACAAAAATCGAAATTAGTAAATTAATATTTTAATACATTATTCCTTCAGGCTATGAATGTAAAGCAGAGGGCTTCCCTGGTGGCGCAGTGGTTGAGAGTCCGCCTGCCGATGCAGGGGATGCGGGTTCGTGCCCCGGTCTGGGAAGATCCCACATGCCACGGAGTGGCTGGGCCCGTGAGCCATGGCTGCTGGGCCTGCGCGTCCGAAGCCTGTGCTCTGCAGCGGGAGGGGCCACAGCAGTGAGAGGCCCACGTACCGCAAAAAAAAAAAAAAAAGTAAAGTAGAAATCCTTAACACCTCACACTTCAGAAATCCTCCATGATATAGGTATTCCCCAAAGGGAAATTTGGTTTTTCACAACATATACACTGAGTATTTTCCCTGAGACCATACCAGAGAATTTAGATAAAAAACTATAACTTAGTAAAAGAATATGCAAACAAACATTGTTATAAGAAAGTTTACCAGGAGATTCAACTTCATTCCTATCTCTGATTATTTTGGCTTTCAAACAATTCTAAAATTTTGCAAGTTGAATTGTGTCATCAAATGCTGGAGGGTAAGTCTACTTCCCTGCACAATTTTGCAGTCAATGCTATAAGTTCTATGTCTATACAATTCCTGTGGATGCTCAAAGATAATCTAACAAACAGCACATTTTTACATATGCTGGCTTAAGACAATACATTGACTTGATTTCTAAGTTAAGCCCAATGTTATTTTATTTCCCTAATGTCTTTATGCCTTTAAGATGGGAAGAACTTTTTTTCTTCAAATTTTCTTATAAATTATGTTTCGAGGACTGTGGCAGCAAGCAAGCTTTCTCCCCAGAGAAAACAAACTTTGCTACTCAAGTCACTGATGATGGCTTATTTATTTCAGTCCTCGTGTGTAATGTCATTGGTATTTAAATAATGATCCTGTTTTTAAATATATGACTTTCAAGTCTTTCTTTTATGCATTAAACTCACAGTTGTTTTATCCTTGACATTGCCATTGATTTGGTAAGGAGAAATTTCAGTATTTTTTTTTAATAAAACAAACAAAATTCCACTTTCAGTAAATTCTGCAAGCTGTCTCAACTGCCTACAGTGACATTATCAAATGACAAAGCCCAGAACCTTCTAGAAGGCAGAATTTACCTTATAAAACTAAAAAACAAAACAACACACACAAACACACTTCATTGAGCGTAATATAGCACCAGAGTTATGCATTCCTTTAACTTTCATTATCTTGTTAACCCTTATATAAATGCCCTTGGCAGTAAAAGGACAGTTATGTAAAAGGAAATATAAATTAGAAAGTTTCAAGACCTTGTTCATCTGTATGCTTATATGGGTGAAATAAATAGATATAATCTTGAAAATCTGGCCCTCCCAGTAGATTTGAGATTATCACTGAGGATAAATGACCAACTGAAGAGGCCCCAGTAAGTAATTTTTACAAAAACCTGTGTTGATTCAACTTTTGCATCCTTTTCTGTAAGTTTAAAGACTCAAAATAAATTTCTCATTCTGTAAAATTCCTCTGTTAAAGCTTCTGTTTATAATTATGCAAGCTACTCTGCTTTTCTTACATTCTTAAGAAGGCTACATGATATGTTGAAAAAAATCATGTGAGACCTGGGTTCAAGTCCTGGCTACATTATTTACCATTATTTACCTTAAAAAAACTGCTTATTTTTTGGTTTATATACTGTAAAATGGGATTAATTGTGGGAATTAAATAGCAGTAGACAGCCCATAAGAGATAGTAAATAAACATTTTATCTTTATAGTTTTTTAAATAATTAAATGAAATGTTTAAGCATCACAATCTCCATGAAAAGTTAATGTTCCTCCCATTAACTGAAATATTTTGAGTTGTAGAAACTGGCGGAATGTGGTAATTTAATAGAAAAGTATGACATTAAGAGTGGCAAAATAAACACGAGCACATTTCAATTAAAGGAAACAATTTGGAATGATTATCCTAATTGTAGCTTAATATCAGTGTCCCATTTTCTGATAGCTAGCAGTCCCTTAATTAATTTCTCTTCAAATTCTATTTAAATACTTCTGAAGACACAGGAAAAAAATAAAGCGACATCAGCACCAAAAATGAAGTCTTACAGGTAAAGTAGGAAATAACTTTGAAGGAAATTTCATCAACCTGAAGCCAGGAACTTACAAGAGCTTTTTATTATGGAGCAGCCCCCTCTAGCTTGAAAAACGGAAAGAAAACATTTCTTTTCCTTCTTATGCTCTCTGCCCCCTGGATGAGACAGGATATATTGGCACATAATTAAAAACAGTATAATTGCTTAAAAATCTAAAACCAATCAAGGGGCCTATAGTGCATCCACATGATGGAGATTGCATGGCTATCAATGTCATTTTGCTGATGAAACAGTTGCATTTGGTTATTTGGAGCCCAGTATCTGCAGTTATTCCTGGGATTAAATCTTCTCTCCATTACTCACTGAACCAGGTGTTCTTGGTACCCTGTCCTCACCTGTAAAATAGAGATTAAAAGCAAAAGATGTCATAGGTTTAAGAATTAAATAATATGATTGCATAAAAAATGCTTCTCTCAGTGTCTGACACAGACTAAGTTTTCTATAAATTTTGAAAATAGTTATTAATTATCTTTGAAAATATAGGAAATATTCATGATTTAAGATTAAGTAAATAAAACAGTACATTGACGTGTGTGTGTGTGCGTATAAGATGACCTCACACAGGCATGCACATATGCACACATCAGAATCTTATGGAGGTTTATTTTAGGCAGTGGAATTTTGAGTCATTCTTTGCAATTCTGCATCTTTCCAAAATTGTCAATAATAAACATATATTACTTTTAGCATCAGGAAAAACAAATTAATACATACAAGTTCTAAAATACAGTGGATTTTATACAAGGCCTACCTGACTCATAGTTACACTCAACAAATATTTGTACAATGAATGGATGAATGAATGAATGAGAGCTAGTTAATTCTATGTCCTAAAGTAACTGTGATAATCCTCCCAAAGTTTGATTTTCATCCAGAAAATCCTTTGCTCACAGACTTTCAAAGACCCACTAAAAGCAGGAAAATGTGTCCAGACTCTTCCAAGAATGACACAGGGTTCTACAAGACCTGGTTGAAAATCATCTTTGCTTTTTTCTTCTAACAATTTCACCTTGTTTTCCATGTGCTACAGTTTAGCTAAACCACTCACCACTTTCAAACACAAAGAAACTTTGTCACCTTGATTTCATTCTTCCTGTCTCCCAGACTCCTCTACCATCACTTTCCCAAGCTTTGAGGTCCAGGTAAAGGATTTTTGCCCAAATTCAAAGCAGAATTAATTCCACTTTTTGTTGTGTTCCCATAGATATGCATTTGGACATTTTAAATACCATATTTTTAGGTTTAGCTACCTTATTTTCCCCTTTTTACCCAAAAGCATAAAATGTGTCTCTTCTTAACTTGTTGGGAAGGAGGATGAAATTGTTCTTCACTTTTTATATCTAATCTCCTCTTTAGACTATTTTCTTTTATTTTGTGAAAACATATATGTTTTCACAAAATTCCAAAGGTACAAATGAGTATAGAGTAAATGGGTATACATATGTAAAATTATACCTCCCACAAACCCTGGTTCCCTAGCACCAGAAGCAACCTCTGTTACCAGGTTTTTGAATATACTTCCAGAGCTATTCTATGCCCACAAAATAATTATACATACTTCTTTTTTTTTAACACAGAGGTAACATACTCTTTAGTTTACTTTACTTACTCTGCTTGCACCTTGCTTTTTAGATTTAACAGTATATTTGGGAGATTTTTCAATATCAGTATGATTGCTTTTTTATGGTTGCATAGTATTTAATTATATAAATGTACCAAAAAATGGTTAACCAATTCTTTTGATGGTTATTTAGACTATATAGACTCCTTTGCAATTATAATGTGACATAAATAACTTTGCATATATGCCATTTCACACATATGAAAATATATCTGTAGGATAAATTCTTAAATGTGAAATTTTCATATGCACTTTGAATTTTTACATGAACTTCAGATTCAGCTTCCTGAATTTCAAAACAACCCTGTTTCTGTTTTATTAGGATCCATTAAATTACAGATTAATTCAAGGATAATTGATGTATGATGTTACATTGTTCTAAGTAAGAATTGTATGTGCTTTTCATTTGTTTAAATCTGCATTTTTTTTCTTATGAACCTTTCACATTTCTGGTATATCATTGTTTTTGTTGCCATTTTAAATGTGGTTTTACTTCCACTATATTTTCTAACTGATTGATGTTTGCATAGATAAAAGTTATTGACTTTCAAGTATTAATTTAAGGCCCAATAACTTAGTGTTTTATTGTTGCTAAGGTTTGGTTTACTTTTTTTTACATTTATTTTTTTTAACAATTATAATATCTATAAGTTTTATTTTGCTTTTTATCATCTAAGTTGGCTTATACCACCTCTTGAATATGGTTAAATAATGTTATAGCAAGTTTTTAAAAAGTCTGTTTCTTTCTGAAATTAGTGGAAATGCTTCTTATATATCCCATTAATGATCATCTTAATCCTGGCACATAAGTAATGTGTATTCATATTTTATGAGTTTTTCTATTATCATATCTTTCCAAAGCTCTATTGAGCTATATTTGATATACATTTATTAAAAGCGTACAATTTTTTGAGTTATTAAATAGGTATATACCTGTGAAACCATCATCACAGTCAAGATAAGAAGCTTATCTATTACCTTTAAAGTTTTCTCATTCTGTTTTTATTATTTTAAAATGAAAGGTAGCTACTCATTTTTTGACAAATATTTTTACTGAGATATAATTAACATACCATATAATTTATATGTATGGGGATTTGTTTTTGTTTGGCCATGCTGCATGGCATGCAGGATCTTAGTTCCCCGACCAGGGATTGAACCCATGCCCCCTGCAGTGGAAGATCAGAGTCTTAACCACTGGAGTGCCAGGGAACTCCCTATGTGTACATTTAAAATGTACAATTTGATAGGTTTTTTTTTAATTAATGAATTAAAAAAATTTGGGGGGGCTATGTTGGGTCTTCGTTTCCGTGCGAGGGCCTTCTCTAGTTGCGGTGAGCGGGGGCCACTCTTCATCGCGGTGCGCGGGACTCTCACTATCGCGGCCTCTCTTGTTGCGGAGCACAGGCTCCAGACACGCAGGCTCAGTAGTTGTGGCTCACGGGCCTAGTTGCTCCGCGGCATGTAGGATCCTCCCAGACCAGGGCTCAAACCCATGTCTCCTGCATTAGCAGGCAGACTCTCAACCACTGCGCCACCAGGGAAGCCCAATTCGATAGTTTTTAGTATATATTCACAGAGTTGTGCAACCACCACCATAATCAACTTTAGAACATCATCTCAGAATGAAACTCCATTACCATTAGCATTTCCCCCACTCTCTCCCTCCCTGGGCAACCACTGATCTACTCTCCTTCTCCATAGATTTGCCTATTCTGGAATTTCATATAAATGGAATCATATAATATGTGGTTCTTTATGATTGGCTTATTTCATGTAGCATGGTGTTTTCAAAGTTTATTCATGTTGCAGTATATATCAGTATTTCATTCCTTTTGTGGCTCATTAATATTCCATTATATGGATATACCACATTTCATTTATCTGTTTATTGGTTGAGGGGCACTTGTTTCCATCTTTTGGCTATGATGACTAATACTGTTATAAACATTGGTATACAAGTTTTTGTGTTGGAGCATATACCTAGGAATGGAATTGCTTAGTCATAAGATAACTCTGTGTCTTATTATCTGAAGAACTATGGGACCATTTTCCAAAGTTACTGCACCATTTTACATGCCCACCAGCAGTATAGGAGGGTTCTGATTTCTTCATATCCTTGCCAGCAATTGTTATCTGAATTTTTAATTTTAGTCGTCCTAGTAGTTACGGTATCTCATTGTGGCTTTGATTTTCATTCCCTGAAGGCTAATGATGTTGAACATCTTTTCATTTGCTTATTGACCATTTGTACATCATTTTTGGAGAAAAATCTATTTAGGTCCTTTTCCTCTTTTATAATTGGATTATTTGTCCTTTTATTATTGAGTAGTGTAAGTTTTTTACTTATTCTAGCTACAAAACCCTTATCAAAATATGATTTGCAAATACGTTCTCCCATTCTGTGGGTTGAATTTTCACTTTTTTCAGTGGTATGTTCTAAAACACAAATGTTTTTAATTTTACTGTAGTCCAATTTATCTATATTTAGAAATTTTGTTGCTTGTGCTTTCTGTCATATTTAGGAAACCATCAACTCAGCAACAACAACAACAACAAAAAAAACAATTTTTAAAAATGATCAAAGTTTTCAAATAGATATTTCTCCAGAGAAGACAGACAAATAACCACATAGTATAAATACCTGACATTAAGCTTTTTGATTGTAATGTAAGTGCCTGACATTAAACTTTTGATTGCCAAGGCATCCATTTCAAAGACATCCATCTCAAATAAATGCATTCCCAGTTGTATGACTCAGCTGCTAGTAAAATAACTAGGTGAGAAACAAGGTCACCCCACCCATGAAGTTTACTTTTTAGAAAGCCCTGAGTAACCTAGATAACTGACTACTTGAGAGAGCCCACTTTTCCCTTCCTGCACCCTAATTCTACCCCTTAACGTTTTAACTTAGCCAATAAAGAGTGGACTCACAAAAACCTTGGCACTCCTCCCTCAGACCCCACTAATAGCAGAGCCCCAGGTCTGTTCCTGTGCTTGCATCCCTAACCCTCTCCCCGCCATCTTGTTATGTGGCCATTGGGTATGCTGTGTACCCTCTAGGACTTGTGAATGATAAATCTTTTTTTTTCAAAGTTCCCTGATGATTGTTGCTGAGGTGCCTCTTGCAAGCATAGTAAGAATTACAAGTTCCAGTCTGGCCACAGCATTGGCTCTGGTCCGGGAGATGTCTGTGTGGTTCTAGCCACAAGTAGTGTGGGCCCAGATGTGGTGACCCCTCATTCCTGATAGCATCACTATCCATAAGATGAGACCTACAAAAAACAGACCAATAAGCACATGAAAAGAGGCTCAACATCATTAGTCAGTGGGTAAATGCAAATCAAAACTACAGTAGGGTACCACTTCACACCTACTAGAATGGCTATAATTATAAAAGAAAAAAACAAAAACAAAACAGAAAATAACAAGCCTTGTCCAGGAATTGGACAAGGTTTGTAACCTCATGCACTGCTGATGGGAATGTAAAATGATGTGGCCACTGTGGAAGATAGTTAGGTGGTTTCTCAGAAAATCAATCATAGGATTACCATATGACCCTGCAATTTCACTTTTAGTTATATATCCAAAAGAATTGAAAGCAAGGACTCCAGCAGATATTTGGACACCAATATTCATAGCAGCATTATTCACAATAGCCAAAATGTGTAAAGAGTCCAAATGTCCATCGTTAGATGAACGGACAAACAAAATGTAAGTATATACAATGGAATATTATTCAGCCTTAAAAAGAATGAAATTTTCTTATATGCTATAACATGAATGGATTTTGTAAACACTATGCTTAGCAAAATAATTCAGACACAGTAGGACAAATGTTGTGTGATACCACTTATACTAGGTTGCCTAGAATAGATACATTCATGAAGATAAAAAAATTCATGGGTACTAGGAGCTGAGGGTGGAGAACAGTTATTGTTTAATGGGTACAAAGTTTTTGTTGAGGATAATGAAAAAATTTTGTGATAGATAGTGGTGATGATTACACAGTGTTACTTAGGATTTTCTATACATTTTTTCTACATATTTGATCATGGTCTCTTTTTTTTTTTCTTTTTTTTGGGGTACGCGGGCCTCTCACTGTTGTGGCGTCTCCCGTTGCAGAGCACAGGCTCCGGACGCGCAGGCTCAGCGGCCATGGCTCACGGGCCCAGCCGCTACGCGGCACGTGGGATCTTCCCGGACCGGGGCACGAACCCGTGTCCCCTGCATCGGCAGGCGGACTCCTAACCACCGCACCAGCAGGGAAGCCCGATTATGGCCTCTTTGAATAGAAATAGTTTAACTTCCTTTCCAATCTAGATGCCTTTTATTTCATTTTCTTGATTAATTATCCTGATTAGAACCTCTAGTAAAATGTTGAGATGTGGACATCCGTATCTTTTTCCTGATCTTAGAGGGAAAATACCCAATCTTTCACCATTAAGTATGTTGTTAGCTATGGGTTTTTCATAGATGCTCTTTATCAGATTAAGGAAGTTCCCTTCTTTTCCTAGCTTATTGTTTTTATCATGAAGGAGTATTGGATATTCTGAAATGCTATTTCTGCAGTTATTGAGATGATCAGGTGTTGTTTTTTCTGTCATTCCATTGATGAGTGGGTTATATTAATTGCTTTTCAGATGTTAAACCAATTTTGCTTTCTTTGAATAAATGATATTTGGTCAAGGTGTATAATCCTTTTTTACATGTTGCTGGATTCAGTTTGCTAGTATTTTGTTGAGGATTTGGCCATTGATTTTTTTGAAACTGCTTTTTTAGTATCTATGAAGATGATTATAGATTTCCTCTTTGAACTCTTAATATGGTAAATTATATTAATAATTTTTCTAACTTGAAACAACCAGTTGATAGTGGTATATTTTTTTAATATTCAATTGGAGTCTATTTGCTAATATTTTGTTTAGGATTTTTGTATCAAAATTGATAAGTGAAATTAGTATGTAATTTTTATGTTACATTTTTCAGTATTCATACTTTGTTGTATTAACCTTATTTAAAAATTTGGAACTTTTTTTTTCTTTTTCTAGGTTCTAGAACAACTTAAGTAGTATTGAAGTTTTCTCTTTCTTAAAACATTTGGGTGGATTCCCCTGTGGAAACTGCTTGTCTTGGTCCTTTGGTATGTAGGTATATATAGGCAAGAGGGGTTACATAACTGGTAACCCAGGTTTTTCTTTATTTATTTTTCTTTTATTTTTTACATGTCTTTCTCATCAATTAAATTTGAATATAATCTTTGCATAATCTATTTTATATAAAGTCTGTTTTATATACAGACCCTTTGCAAATATCTAGCATTATTTTCTTATACATTATACAATTTTCAAAACCTATTTTTTTATTTGAAATTGATACTATTTACATAGCTACTACTACAATTTTTGTTTCATTATTTGTTAATAGTGACAGCTGCATGCAGCTCTTTAGTTTCAAGCTAGAGTTTGGCATATATTAGTAACAGAGGCCATATGGACAACTCCTACAAATTCAGGATATTGCTTTTCCCCTATTCACACCCAACCTAAGCAACGATTATCTCCACAAGCCATTCAAGGAAAGCCACATGGTTCTGGAAATTACTTAATACTGATGAAGAAGCCCTGTGTTTTTGCTCATGTCTAAATTAAATTTTAAAATCAAGCTTCAGATCAAGAACAAAAAATCAAAATAATAATGCCAATGAGACCATTTTAAATGAGAAATGGACATAAATTGTTCTTGCATTGATAATTAAGAGGAACTACATTGGAAAATCAAAGTGATCTCCTTTCGAAAAACTGATTTAGGATCAATTCTTGAAAGTTTCTTTTCCTGAAAGAGCCTTTTCATATTCCTATCAGGTTGCAAAATATTGAGCCTTAAAATCCTGTAATTTTATTCTAATTATTTTTCTAATAATTTTGATTCAAGCTTGATTTTTTTAAGTATTATTTTATCAAGTATGTAACTTCAATATTTATAAATCATTTATCAGTAAGGACATCCTTCGTGGTTTTCAAAAGCAGCACTATAGAAGATCTAAGAAAAGTGACCCATGAACACAGGCATTTAGCAAAACTAGAAAAAGTAGAAGCAAAATTTCTAGAGCAGCCTGGGTTGCCTGATTTCTGACAAATGTTTGAGGGGAGAACAGAAAGGAAACTGGGGTTTCACTCAAAGACCAGGGGTAAGAAAGATTTGGTGAAGTAGGCTGGACAGTCCTTTCTAGATCTGAAAGAAGAAGCAGGAAAACTAAATTAGGAAGGAGTAGAAGAAAATAACTAGATACGAGTGTTCTGGTCTGGGTGGCGCCTTGAGATACCTGAGCTGCAGATGTGAAATTTCTTGATAGGTTAAGTCAAATTCCAAAAAAGCTGGAGAGGTAAACATATGGACAGAAGGAACGAATGATAAAAAGTTGAAACTATAAACAATTGTTACCCCACCCCCATTTTCAGCATTTTCTTTTATTAATTGAGTTTTCTCAATCTTATAGCCTTGAAATTTAAAAGCATTTCATTATATTTTAATTTCTAAATATCTAGAAGTAATGTGACTTTAAATCTTTTCCTAAACAAAATAAGACACTTAGCTTGTGTTTACTTCCGTTGTTCCTTCTTGAAATCTACCTTACCCCACCCAAACTGTCAACCTCCTGAGTGATATAGTCTAGGATTTTAACTGTATATTACTATTTCAGTTTTGTGATTGAAATGAATTTAAGCTGCATACTACTGTTTCCTTTGTTTTTATAATCCAAAGTTTTCTCTTGGGTTCATTCTTTATTTTGTTGTATGTTGTAGTATATTCACAAGTAATCTTTTCAAAATAGTTTCTTCGGTGATACATGTTCTGAATCCTTGCAGTATGAAAACATTTTATTTTCCCCTCATATTTGAATGGTTGATTGGCTAGGTATTTAATTAAAGGTTCAAAACCATTTTTCCTCAGAACTTTGATTCTTTAGTAATAGTGTTTTAATATGTTCAGTTTTATAGGTTGGGAATTGTTTCCAATCTTATTCTCATTTTTCTGCAGATTATATTTCGTTCTTTCACAAGTTGCTTTGTCTTTATTCTTGCTGTTTTGAAATTTCATTATTTATATGTCTAGGAGTGGATCCTTTCCATTCATTCAACTTAGCACTTGGTAGACTTCTGTAATCTGAAGACTTGTATATTTATTTAGGTCAGACATTTAGTTCTCTAAATTTTTTTGGTACTTCCTCCACTTCATTTTGTTTTCTTTTTTTTTTCTGGAACTCCCAATCAAAGGACATTAGCACTTCTGGGTTTATACTCTAATTTTTAACATTTTCTTTCATACTAGCAATTTCTTTGTCCATTTTGTTGCTATATTCTTGGAGAATCAAGCAGATTAAGCTTTCAGCTCCACAGATTACTTTTTGAATTGTATCAGTGCTGCCATGTAGTGAGGTTTTGTTTGTTTTAATTTCACTTTTTTTTTTAATTTCCAAAATTTCTAGCTGACTTTTTCTTTATTGCTAAATCCTCTTGTATTTTTATAATTACATTCAGTATCATTATTTAAATTTCCCCTTCACTTTGCTCTATTAACTTTGTTTCATCAAATATTAGCTCTTCTATTTTTTGACTTAGATACTAATTTTAGAGGTGTTCTTCTTCTTCAAATAGTTGATGATTTTTGGTTGTATACCAATATTTTTAACTGAGATTCCCTATTGGCTCTGTGTTTGACTGCTGTAAATGTTATCAAAGCCTGCTCTTAATGATTTTTAGGAACAGAGTGGTTGTACTAATGGTAGAGTTTACCAGTTACCTGTCTCTAGGATATGAGAGATCCAAATTATGTTGGGGTATTTCCAGCCACCCAGAGCACAAAACTTCTTTAGCCTAAACTACAATTTCTGTTCCAAACCACTACCTGTTTCTTTGCAAAATAGGCTGATTCATTTGGTTACTCTTACTATGATCCCCCAATAAATCATCCTGATATCACCCCGCGAGTCACTTTTGCTTCCCACATGTCACCTTTGCACTTGTTGTTTGTGTACCTATTGTAAAAGCCGACTACACAGATTGGGATCTGTGGATTCATTTTCGATCTGACACCAGTTATCTCCTCTCATGCCAGAACAGTTCATGGCTTCTGCTTCAAGGAAGGCACTTTTCTTGTTTTTCAATGCTAATATGTGTGTATGTGTGTGTGTGTGTGTGTGTGTGTGTGTGGAAGGGGGGTGTAAGACTGTCACAGTTCTTGTTTTTCCACATTAACATGTGTGTTTGTGTGTGTGTGTAGATATATATATATAAATATACACGTAATATAAAATATAAATAAAATTTTTTTTTAATTTAAGGGTTTAAGACTAAAGGAAAGATGGGCTATATGCTCAGATGATGTCTGCCGTATTTTGGTGGCCTAAAATGAATCCTAATTAAAAAAAATAGTATTTGTTTTTTAGAGCAGTTTTAGGTTCACAGCAAAATTGGTGGAGGGTCCAGAGGTTTCACATATACCTTCAGCCTCCACATATGCACAGCCTCTGCCATTATTAACATCCCGCAGAGTGGCACATTTGTTACACTTAATAAACCTACATTGACACATCATTATCACCCAAAGTCTAGAGTTTACATTAGGGTCCAAGCTTTGTTGTACATTTTATAGGTTTTGACAAATATTTAATACATCTATCCACCATTATACTATTATACAGAGTAGTTTCACTGCCTTAAAAATCTGTGCTCCACAAATTCATCCCTCCATGCCCCCTCCCCTGACCCTTGAAAACAAATGATCCTTTTACTTTCTCCATAATTTTGCTTTTTCCAGAATGTCATGCAGTTGGAATCATACAGTATGCAGCCTTTACAGATTGGCTTCTTTTACCTAGTAATTGTTTAGCGTTTAAAAGTATCAAGTAATGTACAAAATAAGCTTTCCTATGGAGCTGCACTCCCATGTTATTTCAGCCTCCACTCTCTCACTAAAATCTATAGAATTTTTTGAGAAACTGGCAAAATTCTTTGACATTTATTTTATCTCCAACCATCAAATAGATTGCCTGACTCAGACCTAATCTGACCCAACATGCTTTATTTGACCTAGTGATCTTTCCATCTTCTAAAGTTATATCAATTTTATGACATATCAAGGGAAAGAACTTCAAGATTTTCCTGCTTGGAAACTGACAGTCTTTGTGCATAAAAATACTTCCTTACATAAAAGCTCTTATTTATTATATTAATAGAAAACAGAAGAAAAATTTGCATTTTGAGTGCTATGGAAAAAGATCCCAAAGTCATCAGTTGCTCTGAGCAACCTATTGTACATGTTACCACATGACAATTGAGACACACACTCATTTGTTAATATCTGCAGTGGCAACTCTTACCATTCTGGATGGAGCTAACCTTATTCCAAGAGGTTCTTTGAAGTAAATTAAGGGTGATAGCTTTATTATAACTACAGATCAGAACCATTTTCTGCTTCCTTTGAAATTACACATGTGAACATGTAGAGTTGCGTGAGCTTGTAAAATGTCTTTATGCAAATTAGAAAAGGTACTTCTTCTAAGCTGACAAATTGGAAAGAGAGTCTTCCTGGCAGTGCACCTTTGTGTATTGCACAAACTCCACAACAATGAGCAGTGACCATGCAAACATATTTAAATACAGTCTTGATGACTGGCAATATATGATATTTATTTACAGACTATTATTAGTGTTAGTTGCTTCTAAGAAGGTCAGGATATAATTACAAAAAGAAGGTTTCTATTTCCCTTCTAAGGATGTGTCGGTGACATTCATCTTAAGTACTGCTGCTTAGGACAGCTATGCACCGCCTGAGGAACTAACTCATGCTAGTTTGCTGTTTACACTAACTGCTAAGAAGTTAAGAATCAAATTTTCATCCACTCTGTAGTAGTCAGGACTCTTGGTTCTAAGTGCTAAATGTCCTTTGAGGTCCCAGCTAAAAATGACTGGGTCAGAAAACTGAAAAGTCCAGGTATTAAATTAGCTTCAAACAGAATCACACTCAGATCCAAAAAAGAGTGACCCAGGGTAGGCTTATTTTCCACCAGGTCAACAACTCCAACGGTGGTGGAGAGTGGGAAGAGTACCTCTTTCTGCATATCTCTCCCGAAAGTTCCAGGTGAGGCTCTTATTGTCAGATTATGTGAGGAGCCTTCCGGAGCCAGTGGTATGGTCAACACTGCCTAAACTACAAAAGACAAACGAAGTACTTGTTATAGGAAAAGAAGGGATGTAAAGAAGTTGGACAGGGAAAACCAATAAATGTCTATTCAGAATATGCATATTTTTAACCAAATATTTACTTAGCAACATTTTAGGTTCTGGAAATACGGTGTTGAACAAAACAGACCACATCTCACGTTAGGCATTTTGCATATTATTTCTTCATAACATTTTTTTTCTAATGGCCTCATTTATTATTTTTGTAATCTTGTATATATGTGACTAAGCTGTTAAAAATTATTTTTCTGGAAAAATAAAATAAAAATAATTTTAATAAAATAAAATTATTATCTTTCTGGAAAAGTGGGACATAGACAAATTATAAATTATAAATAAACATATGTTGGAGTAAAACAGCAGTTTTAAAAGAAGATCAAGTCCCAGTGATTCCCTTTCTGCTCTTTGCATTTCAAGATTACTTCAGCTTCTTTCTTAACCAGAATAACCAGTTGTTAAGATATCTTTTTGTGTTCAGGTGGGTAAGACACATCTGATGAGTCTTGCTCACACCCTCTCTTACTCTTGTCCTGGCAGTTGTAGGCTCCTCCCCTGAAGGGTCCACTGAGTTTTCTCTCCCTTCCTCCAACCTAACAGTCTGAAAATATCTGGTAAGGTTGATGTATCAGTACTTGTTATAACCAGAAGTGACAGAAATATCCAAATATCAGTGACTTAAATCAAATAGAAGTTTCATTCCCTCATATATAAGTGTCTAGATTTGGCTATCTAGTTCTTGCAGGCTTGCTCGCAATATTAGGGGCCCAGTCTCTTTTCAACTTTCTGTTCTATTGTGTGACTCTTCAATAACCCAAATTCCATGATGGTTTGAAACGGTTGCTGGAACTCAAACTATTGTTTTCCAGCCAGCAGAAAGGAGGAAGTATGAAGAAGGGAACAGCCCTTTCCTTTATGGACACTTTCTGAAATTACATCACTTCCACTTACTACATCCTGTTGACTTGAAATCTCTCAGGTGGGTCTTCTTAGCTACAAGGAGCTGCTTTTACAAAGGAAGAAGAATAGAACTGATTTTGGAGCACAGCCAATAGTGTCTGCCTTAGTGGGCTCATTCCCTGGTGGCTCCAAGTTTTACAAAGTTGATCCTGTGTCCTGGGGTGGTCAAAGATCAGGAACAGGGATGGTGTGTCAGTTAAGCTTCACACAGGAAAACAAAACCATTCCATGTCTTATGGGAATGAAAGGGGTGATATAGAAATAAGGAAATGCAGGTATGTGGGAAAGAGCTGCATGACTAAAGGTCACGAAGGCTGCAGCTGAAGATTGGAGAAATGGTCACTGCAGACCTCCTTTGAAGACTCAAACTGAGTAGTTCTCAAAAGTTTCATGGGGAAACTGCTGAAATTCTCAAAAGATTCTACAAAGGCTCGCACTAAACATCTGAGTCTGTATAGCCTCGTGGGTACCCCCAGTAACCTGGAAAGTCTCTATGACCTCATTTCAACCGTGTGACATGCCATAGCTCCTAAAAATAATGACCTTTCCTCACTTTCATCTTCCATCTACTTGTATTCCTTTCATTGACAAACTCTGACTTAGAGCAATATGGGACAGGAGCTCCGGGAAGTGTGGCTTTGGGGGACAGAAACAATGCTGAGTTAACAAAAGACGATCAAACATAAGAGGTCTGAGTATCATTTATCACCAAATTTGTCTCACTAAGATCAAAATCCTGCCCACAGGCCAGCAATTAAGATGGATCATATTACTATGAAAAGTGGATCATAGTATTATGACTTCTAATGTCCAACACCTTAGCACTCCTTCCTTCTGCCAAAATCAGAAAGTTATGGTATAGTGTGAGAATGCTCAGTGACAGGTCCAGGTTCTGTTGCTTAAACCATTCAAAATCACTTAGGAGGATGGACCTTCAAGATGGCAGAGGAATAAGACATGGAGATCACCTTCCTCCCCACAAATACATCAAAAATACAGCATGTGGAAAACTCCTACAGAACACCTACTGAACGCTGGCAGAAGACCTCAGACCTCCCAAAAGCCAAGAAACTCCCCACGTACCTGGGTAGGGCAAAAGAAAAAAGAAAAGACAGAGACAAAAGAATAGGGACAGGACCTGCACCTCTGGGAGAGAGCTGTGAAGGAGGAAAAGTTTCCACACACCAAGAAGACTCTTCACTGGTGGAGATGGTGGGTAGGTGTGGGTGAAGCTTCAGAGCCATGGAGGAGAGCGCAGCAATAGGGGTGCAGAGGGTAAAGCAGAGACATTCCTTCACAGAGTATCGGTGCCGACCAGCACTCACCAGCTCGAGAGGCTTCTCTGCTCACCCACGGTGGTGGGCGGGGGCTGGGAGCTGAGACTTGGGCTTCGGTCGGAGCGCAGGGAGAGGACTGGGGTTGGCTGAGTGAACACAGCCTGAAGGGAATTAGTGCACCACAGCTAGTGGGCAGGGAGTCCACGAAAAAGTCAGGACCTGCCTAAGAGGCAAGAGACCATTGTTTCGGGGTGTGTGAGGAGAGGAGATTCAGAGCGCCGCCTAAACAAGCTCCAGCGATGGACGCGAGCCACGGCTATCAGTGTGGACATGAGAGACAGGCATGAAATGCTAAGGCGGCTGCCGCCGCCACCAAGAAGCCTGTGTGCAAGCACAGGTCACTATCCACACCTCCCCTCCCAGGAGCCTGTGCAGCCCGCCACTGCCAGGGTCCTGTGATCCAGGGACAGCTTCTCTGGGAGAACACATGGTGTGCCACAGGCTGTTGCAACGTCACACCGGACTCTGCCACCTCAGGCTTGCCCTGCATTTTGTACCCCTCCCTCCCCCCTAGCCTGAGTGAGCCAGAGCCACCTAATCAGCTGCTACTTTAACCCCATCCTGTCTGGGCGGGAACAGATGCCCTCTGACGACCTAACGTAGAGGTGGGGCCAAATCCAAAGCGGAACCCCAGGAGCTGTGCGAACAAAGAAGAGACAGGGAAATCTCTCCCAGCAGCCTCAGGCACAGTGGATTAAATCCCCACAATAAACTTGATGTACCCTGCAGCTGTGGAATACCTGAATAGACAACAAATCATCCTAAAATTGAGGTGGGGTACTTTGGGGGCAACTGTAGACTTGGGGTTTGCTGTATGTGACTGACTAGTTTCTGATTTATAAGTTTATCTTAGTTAAGTTTGTAGCGCTTGTTATCATTGGTGGATTTATTTATTGGTTTGGTTGCTCCCTTCTTTTCTTTTGTTAGTTTTTATTTTTAGTAATATATTTTTAATTTTAATAACGTTATTTTATTTTATTTTCTAGATTTATTTTTCTTTCTTTTTTTTTCCCTCCCTTTTCTTCTGAGCCATGTGACTGACAGGGTCTTAGTGCTCTGGCCGGTGTCAGGCCTGAGCTTCAGAGATGAGAGAGCTGAGTTCAGGACACTGGACCACCAGAGACCTCAGACCCCATGTAATATCAATTGGCAAGAGCTCTCACAGAGATCTCCATCTCAACACTAAGACCCAGCTCTACTCAACGACCAGCAAGCTCCAGTGCTGGACACCCCATACCAAACAATTAGCAAGACAGGAACACAACCCCACCCATTAACAGAGAGGTTGACTAAAATCATAATAAGTTCACAGACACCCCAAAACACACCACTGGACTTGATCCTGCCAACTAGAAAGACAAGATCCAGCTTTATCCACCAGAACACAAGCACCAGTCCCCTCCACCAGGAAGCTTACAAAACCCACTGAACCAACCTTACCCACTGGGAGCAGACACCAAAAACAATGGGAATTATGAACCTGCAGCCTGCAAAAAGGAGACCCCAAACACAGTAAGTTAAGCAAAACGAGAAGACAGAGAAGTACACAGCAGATGAAGGAGCAAGGTAAAAACCCACCAGACCAAACAAATGAAGAGGAAATAGGCAGTCTACCTGAAAAAGAATGCAGAGTAATGATAGTAAAGATGATTCAAAATCTTAAAATAGAATGGAGAAAATAAAAGAAACGTTTAACAAGGACCTAGGAGAACTAAAGAGCAAGCAAACAGTGATGAGCAACAGGGTAAATGAAATTAAAAATTCTCTAGAAGGAATCAATAGCAGAATAACTGAGGCAGAAGAACGGATAAGTGACCTGGAAGATAAAATAGTGGAAATAACTACTGCAGAGCAGAATAAAGAAAAAAGACTGAAGAGAATTGAGGACAGTCTCAGAGACTTCTGGGACAACATTAAACACACCAACATTCAAATAATAGGGGTCCCAGAGGAAGAAGAGAAAAAGAAAAGGATTGAGAAAATATTTGAAGAGATTATAGTTGAAAATTTCCCTAATATGGGAAAGGAAATAATCAAGTCTAGGAAGTTCAGAGAGTCCCATACAGGATAAATCCAAGGAGAAACACTCTGAGACACATATTAAACAAACTATCAAAAATTAAATACAAAGAGAAAATATTAAAAGCAGCAAGGGAAAAGCAACAAATAACATACAAGGGAATCCCCATAAGGTTAACAGCTGTTCTTTCACCAGAAACTCTGCAAGCCAGAAGGGAATGGCAGGACATATCTAAAGTGATGAAAGGGAAAAACCTACAACCAAGATTACCCAGCAAGGATCTCATTCAGATTTGATGGAGAAATTAAAACCTTTACAGACAATCAAAAGCTAAGAGAATTCAGCACCACCAAACCAGCTTTACAACAAATGCTAAAGGAACTTCTCTAGACAGGTAACAAAAGAGAAGGAAAAGACCTACAATAACACCCCCAAAACAATTAAGAAAATGGTAATAGGAACATACATATCGATAACTACCTTAAATGTAAATGGATTAAATGCTCCAACCAAAAGACATAGAATGGTTGAATGGATACAAAAACAAGACCCGTATATATGCTGTCTACAAGAGACCAATTCAGACATCAGGACACATACAGATTGAAAGTGAGGATATGGAAAAAGATATTCCATGCAAATGGAAATCAAAAGCTGGAGTAGCAATTCTCATATTAGAAAAGAATACACTTTAAAGACTATTACAAGAGACAAAGAAGGACACTACATAACGATCAAGGGATCCATCCAAGAAGAAGATATAACAATTGTAAATATTTCTGCACCCAATATAGGAGCACCACAATACATAAGGCAAATGCTAACAGCCATAAAACGGGAAATTGACAGTAACACAATCATAGTAGGGGACTTTAACACCCCACTTTCACCAATGGACAGATCAACCAAAATGAAAATAAATAATGAAACACAAACTTTAAATGACATATTAAACAAAATGGATTTAATTTATATTTATAGGACAATTGCATCCAAAAACAACAGAATACACTTTCTTCTCAGGTCTCATGGAACATTCTCCAGGATAACTCATATCTGGGGTCACAAATCAAGCCTCCATAAATTTAAGAAAATTGGAATCATATCACATATCTTTTCCAACCACAGCACTATGAGATTAGATATCAATTACAGGAAAAAAAGTAAAAATTACAAACACATGGAGGCTAAACAATACCCTACTAAATAACCAAGAGATCATTGAAGAAATCAAAGAGGAAATCAAAAATACCTAGAAACAGATGACAATGAAAACACAATGGCCCAAAACCTATACGATTCAGCAAAAGCAGTTCTAAGAGGGAAGTTTATAGCAATACAATCCTACCTCAAGAAAAAAGGAATATCTCAGATAAACAACCTAACCTTACAACTAAAGCAATTAGAGAAAGAAGAACAAAAAAACCCCAAAGTTAGCAGAAGGAAAGAAATCATAAAGATCAGATCAGAAATGTATGAAAAAGAAATGAAAGAAATGATAGCAGATATCAGTGAAACTAAAAGCTGGTTCTTTGAGAAGGTAAACAAAATTGATAAACCATAAGCCAGATTCATCAGGAAAAAAAGGGAGAAGCCTCAAATCAACAGAATTAGAAATGAAAAAGGAGAAGTAACAACTGACACTGCAGAAATACAAAGTATTGTGAGAGATTACTATAAGCAACTATATGCCAATATATTGGACAACCTGGAATAAATGGACAAATTCCTAAAAAGCACAACCTTCCAAGACTGAACCAGGAAGAAAGAGAAAATATGAACAAACCAATCACAAGCATTGAAATTGAAACTGTAATTAAAAATCTTCCAACAAAGAAAAGCCCAGGACCAGATGGCTTCACAGGCGAATTCTATCAAACATTTAGAGAAGAGCTAACACATATCCTTCTTAAACTCTTCCAAAATATAGCAGAGGGAGGAACACTCCCAAACTCATTCTACAAGGCCACCATTACCCTGATACCAAAACCAGACAAAGACGTCACAAAGAAAACAACAGACCAATATCACTGATGAACATAGATGCAAATATCCTCAACAAAATACTAGGAAACAGAATCCAACAGCACATTAAAAGGATCAAACACCATGATCAAGTGGAGTTTATCCCAGGAATGCAAGGATTCTTCAGTATATGCAAATCAAACAATGTGATAAACCATATTCACAAATTGAAGGAGAAAAACCATATGATCATATCAATAGATTCAGAAGCTTTTGACAAAATACAACACCAATTTATGATAAAAACCCTCCAGAAAGTAGGCATAGAGGGAACTTACCTCAACATAGTAAAGGCCATATATGACAAACCCACAGGCAACATCATTCTCAATGGTAAAAAACTGAAACCATTTCCACTAAGATCAGGAACAAGACAAGGTTGCCCACTCTCACCACTCTTATTCAACATAGTTTTGGAAGCTTTAGTCACAGCAATCAGAGAAGCAAAAGATATAAAAGGAATCCAAATCGGAAAGAAGAACTAAAACTGTCACTGTTTACAGATGACATGATACTATGCATAGACAATCCTAAGGATGCTACCAGAAAACTACTAGAGCTAATCAATGAATTTGGTGAAGTAGCAGGATACAAAATTAATGCACAGAAATGTCTTGCATTCCTATACACTAATGATGAAAAATCTGAAAGAGAAATTGAGGAAACACTCCCATTTACCATTGCAACAAAAAGAATAAATTATCTAGGAGTAAACCTACCAAAGGAGACAAAAGACCTGTATGCAGAAAACTATTAGACACTGATGAAAGAAATTAAAGATGATACCAACAGATGGAGAGATACATCATGTTCTTGGATTGGAAGAATCAATATTGTGAAAATGAATATACTACCCAAAGCAATCTACAGATTCCATGCAATCCCTATCAAACCACCAATGGCATTTTTCACAGAAGTAGAACACAAAATTTAATAATTTGTATGGAAACACAAAAGACCCCAAAATAGCCAAAGTAATCTTGAGAAAGAAAAACGGAGCTGGAGGAATCAGACTCCCTGACTTCAGACTATACTACAAAGCTACAGTAATCAAGACAATATGGTACTGGCACAAAAACAGAAATATAGATCAATGGAACAGGATAGAAAGCCCAGAGATAAACCCATGCACATATAGTCACCTTATCTTTGATAAAGGAGGCAAGAATACACAACGGAGAAAAGACAGCCTCTTCAATAACTGGTGCTGGGAAAACTGGACAGCTACTTGTAAAAGAATGAAATTAGAGCACTACCTAAGACCATACACAAAAATAAACTCAAAATGGATTAAAGACCTAAATGTAAGGCCAGACACTATAAAACTCTTAGAGGAAAACATAGGCAGAACACTCCATGACATAAATCACAGCAAGATCCTTTTTGACCCAGCTCTTAGAGAAATGGAAATAAAAACAAAAATAAACAAATGGGACCTAATGAAACTTCAAAGCTTTGGGGCAGCAAAGGAAACCATAAGCAAGACGAAAAGACAACCCTCAGAATGGGAAAAAATATTTGCAAATGAAGCAACTGACAAAGGATTCATCTCCAAAATATACAAGCAGCTCATGCAGTTCAATATCATAAAAACAAACAACCCAATCCAAAAATGGGCAGAAGACCTAAATAGACATTTCTCCAAAGAAGATATACAGATTCCCAACAAACACATGAAAGGATGCTCAACATCACTAATCATTAGAGAAATGCACATCAAAAATACAAAGAGGTATCACCTCACACCGCTCAGAATGGCCATCATCAAAATATTTACAAAAAATAAAGGCTAGAGAGGGTGTAGAGAAAAGGGAACCTTCTTGCACTGTTGGTGGGAATGTAAATTGATACAGTCACAATGGAGGACAGTATGGAGGTTCCTTAAAATCTAAAAATAGAACTACCATACCACCCAGCAATCCCACTCCTGGGTGTATACCCTGAGAAAAGCATAATTCAAAAAGAGTCATGTACCATAATGTTCATTGCAGCACTCTTTACAACAGCCAGGACATGGAAGCAACCTAAGTGTCCATCGACAAATGAATGGATAAAGAAGATGTGGCACATATATACAATGGAATATTACTCAGAAACGAAATTGAGTTATTTGTAGTGAGGTGGATGGACCTAGAGTCTGTCATACAGAGTGAAGTAAGTCAGAAAGACAAAAAAAATACAGTATGCTGACACATATATATGGAATCTAAAAAAAATTATAATGGTTCTCAAGAACCTAGGGGTAGGAGAGGAATGAAGACACAGACATAGAGAGTAGACATGGGGAGGGGGAAGGGTAAGCTGGGACAAAGTGAGAGAGTGGCATGGACATATATACACGACCAAATGTAAAATAGATAGCTAGTGGGAAGCAACTGCATAGCACAGGGAGATCGGCTCAGTGCTTTGTGACCACCTAGAGGGGTGGGATAGAGAGGGTGGGAGGGAGACGCAAGAGGGAGGGGATATTGGGATATATGTATACGTACAGCCGATTCACTTTGTTATACAGCAGAAACTAACAAAACAATGTAAAGCAATTTGACTTCCATAAGGATGTTAAAAAAAAATTACTTCTCAGCTCGGTGAATGTGCCATGCTCTGTGCTAGTTGTGTGGCCTGGGACAAGTTTTTTGGCTTCTTTGGATCTCCAGTTCTTTCATTAAAAATAGGTTAAACACTTACTTGTAGAATAGATGTGAAGATAAGATAAAAGAACATGTAAGGAAAAGCACTCAGGCAAATGCTTAATATGCAGTAAAAGTTCATTTCACACTCATAACTCATTTTTATCAAAAAGGTTCTATAATCAGTATATCACGATATTCAATCCAGTGCCAGAAAGTCATATCATTCTAGGCTAATACCAAATTTGTTTCTTATACTGAGTTTGCTTAATACACTTTGTAAATACAGTTTGTAAATATACTTTGTTTAAGAAATATTATTTTAACATAAATATTTTCAATACTAGAACCAATTCTTTTCTGTGAGTAAAACTCCTTGGCACTGAGAAGAAGCTGACTCACCATCTATTACAGATGTGGTTGTAATAATTTTTGTGCTGGTTTATTGGCAAGAGCAGGTGAATTAAAAATTAACTTTACACCCTGAGATTCAAGTGATGTATATCTTCATAGTTTATCTATTTTCTTTATGTCTTACATTTTTCCAAGGATAATTTTAGGCTACTATTTCCTTGTTTAAAGGAGATTTTAGTTTCTCAAGGAGGTGAGGTGTAGGAGAGGGGACGGGCTGTGTGCTGGCAGGATTTGCCAGTAAAACTCTGAGTCCATGGGGTAGGAAAAGCCATTAAATAATAGAAAGAGATTTTCTCCTGTGGGCCATCTATTTATTCAGAGGTTAACAACTCCCATGTATCCAGGCAGAGAGCATATATGAAAGAAGGAACCAGGAAGGCACTTCGTTGAACAGGTGGATCCCACATAGTCAATAGTGGCAGTTCAACCAGTACCCAGTTCTAAAAGATCGCTGTCAGATTAAGATTGTGTACTTATGATTTCGGGTGGCCTCAGCCTGCAGCGGCTTGAAGCAGGGTTTCGGTTCCCTTCCAGAGATTGAGGTCGGGTCACGGCAGTGAGAGTACTGAATCCTAGCCACTAGGCCAGTGGTCAGTGACAAGGCCCTGGCTCTACAGCATTGCAGAAAAGGAATTCCCACAAGACGGAAAATAGTGAAACAAGTAAAGTATTTATTAGGAGAAATATAGAGTACCGTACATGTGGATAGACACACGGCGGGCTCAGAGAGAGAGTCGCGCCCTTGGGGTATTTCTTCTGGGTTTCACATGTTACCCAGCCTTTGGCCAATCATTTTGATTTGCCTGGTTCAAAGTCCATATTTGGTATATCTCAGAATCTTCCCATGTATGCACGCATCTCTTAGCCTAGATGGATTCTACCAAAGAGGCTTATGGGTAGACTTAGCCACTTAGCATCACTCCCCTTTTGACCTCCAGGGAGCCTTTCTGCGTATGTGTAGTCAGGGAGGTCTCCTGACTTCAAGAATGAGGAATATGTGGTCTTTTATCTTCTATCTGTGCAGGGCCCAGACTCCTCTCTCAATTGTCCTGTTATTATCGTCTCGGAGTATTGGTCCACAGAGAACAAATTCCAACTGTTTGCCCTGGGGACGCATCTATCTTCTGCCTCACTTAGAGCTTTTGTTGTAGCCAATACAATTTTTTAAAAATACTTTGCCTGTCTGTTAGTTAGATCCAGACTACAGGACACCAGCTTTCAAACTATGATTTCAGACTTAATCCAGCAAATGAAATCCATTGCTCTCTAAGTGCTAAAGTGTGCAGGAATGTTCCTTTAAACTTTTCCAGTCTAAAAATGTTACTCGGTATTTTTGCCCAAACATCTTAGGAAGATGAATCAGTCTCTTAGATTCTATCAGATAGCTTCCTTTTGGGGATTTGTAAAGCAAAGTGATTTCCTACCTGCAGTCAAATAAGAGGGAAATCGGATTGCTTTTAGAAACTGTGGTCAGAGAGTTCTGAGGGGTGAAACAAGGCTGACCCTACAGTTTCTTCCTGGCACTGCCAGCAACGCTGCTTCAGGTTCCTGAACCCATGGTTGGCCCTTCACAGGGAGATTCGCTCTTCCCACTGCATGTTTATAGGTGCATATTGGCTCCTGCAACTAAACCTAATAAGCATGGCTCCTCACCACTGTGGCATAATAAAAATATGTTTGTAATTTAATCATAGTTTATTACTTATTAAGTTTAACGGCCCATGCCTCATAAACCTGGTGCTATTCTTTTGGTGGTGGTGGTTGCTATGGGTCTAAATACATATTTGCCATGTTGTTTGTGCTGATTTCTCTAGTTCAGTAGTGCTATTGCAGTTACCATGCACCACCAAATTTTGTTAGGCCACGTTTGAATTACATGGGGGAGCCTTTCACCAGACTTTGCATTTAATCCAAATGGCTTTGTCTTTGGCCTCAAGTGCATAAGCACTCAGAACACAGAGACATACAATATTCATTTGTCCGATGAGGTCCATTGACTAAGATTTTTCTTTGCAATGGTCACTTCTCAGGCTATTGGTTCTAGAATTAAAACCTTGGAATCAACCATTATAACACCAGCTGAGGTGCTGGTCCGTTATCTTTTAAATTGTGCCATGGGCACAAACAGGAGTTCCATGGCTCCAAAGAAAAATGGCTACATGAGAAAAATACTTAGGAATACAAAGAGAACTTAACTCCCGAATCCATCTATTATTTCCGCCTTAAGGCTCTGATTGCCATAGCGACAAATATTTTCTTGATCTAGCCAATTAAAACTGACTTTATAGAACATTAGCTCCCCCAAGAACTCCTAAAATTGTTACATGAAGGTTACTTCCAGTGAATTTTGCTTTAAATGAAATAACTATTCTCTTACTGAGAAAACTTATAGTTAATATTTTAAAAAACGATTTATTTCCATAGTCATGCAAAGAAAAGCATAAGAACATTTGAATGAAGAGAAAGTTAAGCCATTTTCTAATTCAAAATTAAATATCATGAGATTTGCTTTTAATTTTAATTTCTTTATGGGTCATCTGAGCATATGGGTCAAGTTTTCTTTTGCCTAATTTCTTACTTTAATAAAATTATACTTCTATCTATCTGTGAATTATTTAGTTTGAAATGACTAGTAAAAGTGGAAAAGCCTCTTGGAAAACTTGGATAAAGACTACCTTTAAGGAGATTTAAGTCTTCACGTTTTTACATTAGTCTAAAATATAACTAGATTTGACAATCTTAGTGTCGTTAATTGGTAGTATACTCCAAGGGTCAGCCTACTGAGCTTCCTTAGGCAAAATGACACATCTAAAATGCACAGAAAGTAACTGACCAAGAAACAGCCACTGGAAGCAAGATGTGGGAAATACATGCACATAAGAGAAGTAGCATGGCTTTGGAGCCAGAAGAGCAGGGATAAAAATCTCAAGTCTGCACCTGACTAGCTATATTCTTGGGTAAGATACCTAAGTTACCTGCATCTCAGTTTCCTCATTTATAAAATGAAGATCATAATCGTTACTTTTCAGTGTTGTTTTGAAGTTTAAATTCTGGAATCTGTGTAAGATGCTAGCACAATCTCTAACACATCACGGATGCTCAGTCAATGTTAATGATTATTATTATTACTCGTATGTATGATATTAGGGCAATTAGTGTACTCATTGCACTATCTTCTCTGGCCAGTGACATTTGATGAAACAAAAATACCATGTCTTGTGTGTTTAATTGAAACTCATTTAGGATAAAAAAATACATTGAGAATTGCACGACTTTTGGAAAATAAACCTCAGACATTAGTTTATATTAGGACAATGCTGGGGAGATACAGGAGGAGGGAAAGGTAACTTCTGGGGGTTCATTGTAACCTTGCTTCTCTATTGGAAACAGCAGGCAATTGTGGTATGCATATGATGTGGCTTCTCTTCCTCAGTGATCATGCTGAGACTAGCAAGTGACACTCAGATGTTAGCAATTTGGGGTCACATTTGAACTGGTGACTCAGGGGACAAATATTCTATATCCCACCAGTTCCTTTAGTCAGCTCCTGAGTCACAACTTCCTTTATTTTCTCAAATAGAGGGAGCTTGCCTCCTGGGAGCCATTTGAACTGAATAAAATATAGTGTTTGAGACTTGTTATAATCTCTAGTGTTATAGATTTGTTTGAGACAATGCAAAAGAAAGAAAAACTACCTAGCTTCTCACATTTAAGATATCACATAGCAATATGAAAGCTTTGAAATCAGGTTGTTGTAGAGTGAATTTTATAAGTTCATTTATCTCATCTTTTTGCAACCCAATGAAGATTTGTGTTCTCCAGCATAGAAAAAAAATCTATTACTGATCTTCTATAGAGGGTGATATAGGACAAATAAGAAAGCTCTGGGTGAGTTTGTAAAAGAGAAGAGAGAAAGCAATCAAATATTTGTTCTGATTTGCTTTCTCTCTACTTTGGTCCTATGGTACTGGAATGGTGTTGTGATACCTAGAACCCAGAGAGGGAAGGACACATGGGACTCTGGAAGCGGGAGGGCCATGCCAACATAAGGAGGGTCCAATTAGGAAGAGGGAAGAGCAGGCATGCCAGACAAGCTAGTTGGTGATTAGCGGAGGGGACCAAGAAGTCAGGGGAGCCTCATGAGGGACATGGCGACTTAAGATCTGTAGCCCGGTGAACTGACGGGAAGCGTCTCAGTGCCAAGATGGCCATGAATAAAAGAATGGATCACAAGCTCATCAGAGATTTCAGAACTGCATGCCAGCAGGGCAGATAGTAGCAAAACATTCCATCCACCTGATCCTCACCTTAGGGAAGACATCAAGGGATACAGGATACAGCCTTTTACGGAGCCTTTTTATCCAACCTAGGGGACTGTTCGCATTTTTGGAAATTCCTAAGTATTAGGTTGGCCCAAAATTTCGTTCGGGTTTTTCTGTGCCATCTTACAGAAAAACCTGAATGAATTTTTTGACCAACTCAATATTAAACTTGAGAGGAGGGACTTCCCTGGTGTCGCGGTGGTTAAGAATCCGCCTGCCAATGCAGGGGACACGGGTTCAAGCCCTGGTCCGGGAAGATCCCACATGCCACGGAGCAACTAAGCCTGTGTGCCACAACTACTGGGTCTGCGCTCTAGAGCCCGTGAGCCACAACTACTGAGTCTGCGTGCCACAACTATTGAAGTCCGCGTGCCTAGAGCCCATGCTCCGCAACAAGAAAAGCCACCGCAATGAGAAGCCCGCGCACCGCGCCGAAGAGTAGCACCCACTCGCCGCAACTAGAGAAAAGCCCGTGCGCAGCAACAAAGACCCAACGCAGTCAAAAATAAATAAATAAAATAAATAAATTTATTTTAAAAAAAAGTCTTGAGAGGAGCTTTTTTTTTTTTTTTTCAATCTAGCAAATGCAGGCTCAGGAGGTTTACCAGTTTACTTCTAGATTAGAGAAAGAATGTACATTTTCTCATCATTCCCCATGAGTTAAAGTTTTAAACTATGACACTTGTAACCCATATGAAAAATTGTGTTTAAAAAAAGAATGCTTCATATTTTGGTAACTTGCTATTGCAGGGTTTGCAGCACCTTTGCCATTTTCTCTTTCCCAGGGCACACTGCCTAACTCGCAGTTCTGGGTATCCCAGGAAGGATCATTCCACATATGCTCACAAAGAAGTCTCATTGGAAATGGACCCAGTATCATTTCTCTTTTTCTGCTCTGACATCCTTAGGTGTCAGGTTCTCAACCCCAGCTGAACATCAGAGTCATGGAGAACGTGAAAAAATAGACCCATGCTGGGGATATTTGAGCTAATTGTGCTAGAGTGAGGTCACAGGCATGAATATTTCTTAAGAGCTCCCAAGATAATTTTTATCTGCAGCCCAAGTTGATGACCAATGCCTTAGTGTACTATGCTGAGGAGTCTGGCCCCAGAGAAGCTGTATGAAGGCGCCTTACCACAGCTGACAGGGCTGATACGTGGCTCACCAATTTGTCTTTCCTGGGAGTTGCTGCTACTTCTCCCAAATACTGTCCCTTCCCTTGGCAGGACCACCTTAGCCTGGTCCTTCTGGTTCCTGCAGTGGTACTGTTGATGTACCAGAGTCCTTGAGGTAACTAATTGTGCTTCGCCCATCCAGGAAGAGGCTTAGCAAGGATTCCGACTCCTGACGCTAACTTTATTACCTCTGTTCTCTACAAAAGGAAAAACGAGTACAATTCAAGAAAAAGGAAGTCTTAAATCAGATTATGTGTTCAGTCAGTACAAAGATTAGAAACTTGCCAATATGATGGGAGAGAACCACTTAAGTACAGTGATAATTCTCCCACCCTTAATCTGTATCTGAAGAGGATACAATACTACCCAGGACTGGAGTAGGAGAAAAATATTATAGACCGTTCTGATATCTAGTGGGAGAACATTCATTCAACAAATTACATCTAATGATGATGACTCGGTGTGAAGCTCTGAGCTAGGAGCTGAAAATAAAATAAGTAAGAGTCACAACCTCCTGCCTTTGGGAAACTCACGTTTGTTTGGTTGTTTCCAATTTTATCAACAACTTTTATTTACTTACTACTGTATATTTGAAATATTTTTATCTCTATAGGAGCATACAATAATACACAGTTTCACTTATTTCCAATTGGATTCAAAATAGTTATCTTACGAACAGATATCCTTCAAAATAAGGACAATATGATATAGCCTGGTGAATTAAAGTGAATAGGGTAAGAAAGAAATGGAAAGAAAATTTCCTAAAAATAAATGAGTGCTGCCAGCAAGTAGTATATTACTTGGCTGCCTCCTCCTGGCAGTGCTGGGGGCCGATGACTTGATTTAGCTCAGACTTTAAATAAGCTCATAAAAGAGTCCAATCCACAAAGTATTTACACCTTTATTGAAGTAACAAACTTTTTTATTTTATAAAATAGGTAAGAATTCTGAGGGTAAATGTACTGAAGGGAGTAGCAATTGGGAAAAGTCAACACCTATAAAGTATTATAATAAATTTTGCTTTCCAATGGAAAAGAATCTGAGATGATTTCATGAGGTATTCATGAGAATGGGGCAAGAGGTCAGTGGCCTATTAAACCCTCAAGATCACTTCAACACTATCTTGGTGTATGCCATAAACACCATCCAAATTCAGCATGGGAAAGAACCTGTAATGGGAACACAGTCCACCCTAACTGGTCTTTCCTCTGAAACAATAGCTGAACTGATCTGGAACTAGAAAAACTATGGGTGGGACCCCAGTGATAGGTTTTATAAGATGCCAATATATTGGAAACTTGGTAATAAAAGTATATAAAATTTTAATCTTCAACTTTTTCTTTTAAAAAAGGTGACAAATCAAATGAGGAAGTGATATGAAAAGGTATTTTTAACAGTGTCGGGAGAGCAATGAATTTGAAGTTCAAGTCAGTTATTTTGAAGATATTTTACAACTGAAAACAAATGAGAAAGAATTTGACAAAGATTGCTGATTCCTTGTCTCTCCCTTTCAGTATACAGTCTACTGCTAAGACTGATCATGCGATATGGACAATAAAGAGATTCTTTTGATGCCTTCCTTTGCAACTTCTTTTTATATTTGTAAAGATTTCTGTGTTTCCTAATAATCAGGAATCCTTAGTCCTTAGTGCTACTTGGCTAATTTTATGGAATAGCCACATTTGGAGTGAGTATTCATCAGATAATGAAAGGATTGAGAAAATTTTTTCTTTTTTTTTTTTTCTTTTTGGCCAAGCTACGTGGCATGTGGGATCTTAGTTCCCTGACCGGCAATCGAACCCACATGCCTGCATTGGAAGTGCAGAGTCTTAACCACTGGACTGCCAGGGAAGTCCCCAAGATAAAATTTTAAGGCAAGTTTAATTAATATTTTTATCAGAATATGAGTTATCATTAACATTTTCATAGCCAATAAGCACTTAATTAGGCTTATAGATGCTTAGTGTATATTCTTGATCATGAGACTGATGGGAGAATCTGCTTTCAAACTAGCTGAGTGAAGTCCTGTCAATGTACTATTTGCAGAAAAAACCAGAGTAGAGTCAGACTTCTATTATGTTACCTGTGAGTATTCTTCAAAATGTATTTGCATGCCACAGTTCTGATGAGGGTAATGTCATTCGCAGTCATGGTAGGCATCATTTAGTGTTTAAGTTGAATTGTTTAAAGAGATATGAATGGAGCATGCCTTTTGGCTCTGCTTAGCCACGGCAGATTCCTGACACCAGGTAATCTACTGGCATGCTGAAAATCTGCCCCTGGAGGCATTCAAGCTGGTCCTTCAGAGCCAGCTTGTGAAACCTCAAATAGCTATACAATTAGCACAGAAGGGCCATAGCTCAGCCTCTGAATACCATTGAGGAGATTCTAATTTTTGGAGGAATCAAGTGAAGCTAATATCTCTATTTCTAGCCCGCCTGCTTTTGGTCTGCAGCTCCGTAACAGCTAGGAAATCAATGGCAGAAAGAACGCCTTGGTGCCATCATTCTATGAATGCTTTTTGATATCCAGAAAGGTGGAGATTGGTCATTTTACCTTGGCTTAACACAAAGATCACATACATGTTGTTATGACACTGAGCAGAAAAATCCAAACACAGAAAAGAGTACTTGGTGTAATCTCAGCTGCAGTGTTCTCTCTAGCCCCCTGTCCCTCTTTATTTATTTATTTATTTATTATTATTATTATTTTTTTTTTTTTGCGGTACGCGGGCCTCTCACTGTTGTGGCCTCTCCCGTTGCGGAGCACAGGCTCCGGACGCGCAGACTCAGTGGCCATGGCTCACGGGCCCAGCCGCTCCATGGCATGTGGGATCCTCCCAGACCGCGGCACGAACACTGCGTTCCCTGCATTGGCAGGCGGACTCCCAACCACTGCGCCACCAGGGAAGCCCCCCTGTCCCTCTTTAATCCCCCTCTCCTACATGATTTGCTAATCTGAAAACAAACCCTTTTTTGTGTCATCCTCATCCATCCAGTTCTCAGAGTACGATGAAATATCTCCCCTCCCCCCTTTTAAAATTCTTGGGTGTTAACATGCATAAAATTACGTGTCCATCATAAGAAATACTAGGTATAGATTCCTTTGTGAGAAGGTGCTTAATTTATAAGTTTAAAAAACAATCTTATCGATAACATAAAAGGGAGTTAAAAGTACCATTCCTAACTTTTTTTTCAATGGGAAATGTGGGAAAGAGTGTGCTACCATTTCATGGCACGTTGGACACTTTCACTTCTTCTCTGGGTTCATAGCATTATTTCTGGTGCCATGGCAATAAAGGTAGAAATTTTATTGAGTTTGTGCCTGAAAAAATGTGTGTACGTATTTTGTAAATTAAACTAAAAAAAAAACTATATTGATTAAATGGATCAAAAATTTAATCATTTTGTAGAAGTAGTGTAATTCAGAACCAGATGAGGGGAGATTAAAAGTGCACATCACTAGGTTAGACAGGGGGTCAAATGATCATATCACTAATCACAAATCCATTCCGAGCCGGTCAGGGAACTTCCCAGGTGCCTTTGTGGAATGATCTCCCTGTGCTTACTTAGGTGTGTCTCTTTGTTCCTGTGTTTGTTTAAACATATAAGCTTAAGTCACATCCTGTTATCAATCATAATAGCCACAATGAGAAATTCGGCTTATGAAACAGAAGACCTTGACCCTAATTAGCAATCAGGTGAGTGAAGCTACTTTTGAGCTTAGAAATGCTGTGTATCAACGTATCATCACCCAAATTCTAAATATTATCTGGAGACTAAGACTATCATTATAATCAAATATTTTCCCAACTTGGCAAAAGCCCTGGAAATTTGGATTTATTTGCCAATAGACCTAAATGGATATTGCCAAGCCTTTACATAGAGATAGGGTTGATCTGGGTTAGTTAATCCAAATTACAATGATTTTTAGAAATAAGTGGATAAGAATGATTGCCTGTCGGTAGTAGCTGGGAATAGCAAGGTGTTTGTAAGATTGTTGAGCAATTCACATTAGAGCTACATACCAGGATTTGGTTCTTTACATCAGCAATCTCTAAGTTCATTTTAATCCTGATAAATTTACGATCAGAGAACTCATTCATTCATTCATTCAGTAATGCAATCAGCAGCCACTCTTTGGAAAGCCTGCGGTGTGTCAGTCATTCTGCTTAGGGTGGAGAATTCAGAGAAAAATGAGATGACCTCTTCACATTCAAGAAACTCACAATTCTTCACAGTGACTTGAATATGGTTAACTAACACCACACATTTGAAGTATGACTATTTTGATAAGAAATACAGTGAATTAAAGGGATACCAACAACAGAAGTGCTTCCTCCAGCAGATTTTATTTATCTCATTTACTAACTATTCCGTTGTTTACAGGATTCTGCTCCTCTCGCCTGCTACTTTGGGAAAACACAGGGAGAAATATTGTTCTCCCAGATCTGCACTCAGGGTTCCCCTTAGTCCCACCTTTTTATAGCTTTTAAAATATGTTCAACTTTGAAATCAACGGCTGTAAAGGAGCAAGAGAAGTGACATGAAAAACATTTAATGAATGAAATTTCAAAAATATATTGGCAACGACTCTTATCTACTTTACCTTGACAAAACAAAACAAAGCCCCCACACAAAAAATCATGGCTACTTTCCTTAAAGCAGTTAGCTTTCTGACAAACAATACAGGGTTGGTAGAAGTCCTACTAGCAGAGGAAACTCTGTGCTTCTGAGTGACAGGCCCACGCCAGTCAGTCCCCTGACCAGCGCTCTCTGCTACAGCAGCAGCAGCATGAAAAAACAATTCTTTTCCCCAGCACTTCAAACTAAGATGGGCCATAATAAATGCTTTACTCTCAGAGTAACAGAGCTCGATCTGTCTTTTCATTAACTATGCAAATTATGTAGACGGCAGAGGGATTGTTTTTCAAAAGTATAAATCAGTGTCTTCTATTTCATGGATAAGAGATCAGAACTGAGGAGAACATCAGCTTTCTAAGGTAGTTATTCCAGTAAAGTTCACGTGCTTTCCTAAATTAAGGCAGTAAGAACAGGCAACTGAAGAAATAGATGAGTTGAAGTAAGCTGTGACATTTCTTTGGGCAAATAAATTTTTAAAAATTGGTTAGGAACAAATGGACTATAAAATGTCAAGTATTTTATACTCTATATGCATAATCGGAAGTCAATCTGATATTGAATTAATAATACCAACCCGTGAAATATTAGTAGACCTAAGGATAATGGGATTCTCTTGCTTTATAATAATTCTCATTTGCTAGAGTACAAATAATAAGTCCTTGTGGCTTACTTGGATGGAGAAGACACTAAATGAAGATATATTTAGAATTTTCTTTTCATAATAACTTCCTAAGTATTGCTTACTGTCCACAATGAATAAATCTAATTTTACTTTCTCTTTTCAAACACTAAATATTAAATAACATTTTCATAGTAGGAGTAAAATATCATTTTCGGATAAGATTAACTCTTATGCACAAGCTTCTACGTAGTACAAAAGATAATTAATGATCAATATACTGTGAATACACAATAAAGTTAAAAAAAAAAGATCTAATTTAAAATAGTGATGAGATCCCTGATTTTGGATTCTTGAGCCCACATTCCTTAAAGAGTAGTGCCAATTTTCACACGAGGAAGCCTAAAATTATCAGAGTAAAATTAATTTTAACTCACTTTAAAAATCCACCTATTTGAATATATACATATGTATCTCCCCAAGATCATTTTTAGGAAGAGGGAGAACATAAAGAAAAGGAAACAAACTTCTATTAAATGTCTAGCATAAGGTTATTTTTTATCCTCACGGCAATCCTGTAATGCTGGCTTTATTATCCCTGCTTTCACAGAGGGAGTACTGCAGTCTTGGAGAGTTTAAGTAACTTTCCCAGGATTGTAAGGTAAGTGGCAGAACAATGAATCACTCTCCAGAGAGTCTACCAAAGTTTTCCATCTTATGCACCTCTGAAACTCTGGAAGGGCATCACAACATGAAAGCTTTTTGCTTTTGTTTGTACGTTTCTTTGTTTGATGGGAGAATATAAGGTCAAAGAGGTGATACTTTGGGTTCAGTGTCCAGAGGCCTAAATTAATAAATTTCCTTTCTTACCTAACATGTGAGTACTCAGAGGTATGGGGGTGGGGGGAGGGATCTGTCTTTCTTGTCATTCCTGTTATAATTAGAGGAATAGATCCAACTTGTCTCACTGATTTGGTATAAGGAATAATTAATTTAAATTGTTTGACATCAACATAAAGACACTGAATTTTTAAACTAACTGTAATCTTTAATAATTAGTGTCAGAAAGCTGTATTTTAACTTCAAAACAATTTTTCCTTCTCTCAAAATGCGATTTCCACAATGGTTTTTAGTGCCTCAGTGGGAAGACTGCCATCTACTGAATCAACAATACCTTTTCACGGACTACCTGAATAATTCTTAAAAATCAATACCATATAGAAGCTAAAGACATATCTATATGAATATATATGAAGACATATGTATATATTTTCATATATATATATATATATATATATATATACACATGCACAATGATAGTCATTTTACTTTCTTTTTGAACGCTTACCTGTGATTTGTTCTTTGACCCCAGATATGTAGAAAATGCATTCTTTAGAAATTCAGATATTCAGCTAAAAGATCTAATTTGTAAAGAATTAGATTTATGTACTACAAAGAAATTCTAAATGTTAACCTAATTCTCTGTTCCATTGCTTTTTGTCAGGTCTTGCAGTCACGATATGTCTGATGATCTTAAACATATTATTTTCTTTGCTCTCTCCCTCATGTCTCTGCTCCTAACTCACACTTCTCTCATAAATCCAGACATGGAAAGTAGAGTTTTTCAAAGTAATTTTTATAATCATTTTACTTTCATTGTGAACATAGGTCTCATTGTCTAAAAAAGTCTGTCACTAAGTTAATAACAATATGAAAGGACCATCATCCAGGACAGCCTTTGTCCTTCAGACACTCGATCCTTCAGCCAAAAGGAAACTGTTTATTTTTCAGTTTAATTGTAATTAGTAACAAAGTCTCTAATCATGCGGCTTATTTGTTGAATGTGTGTGCCCCTTTCTTGCACTGAGCTGCCCATTTTCCTCTCTTCTGCTCAGTGACAGCCTAGCCCTAGGAGTCAGCAGAAAAACAGCATGTTTCCTCCTTCTACTGAATCTTTTTGTTTGTTTTTGGTTTCTGGGATATGTCACTCTTTGGGGGGATAAAGGTTTGACCTGGATTCCCTCATACAAAGGAGAGCCAAGTTAGGATTTAATTTTTTTCCTTAGCTCAGGACCCCACTAAGGAGGCACATAGGTTTGGTATAAAGAATCTTTCCATCTATTTGGTTATATAGATATTACTTTTCTCTTGATTGGTATTACTAGTAAAATGCCATGAAGTTTAAAAAAACTCTGTTGAGGGGACATTAAAAAAATCACTAGGTTTTCAAAGACTATCTATCTTTTAATATAAGATTCAAAATCATCATAATGAGACATAAGTCTTAAAGCTTAAAAATGGTCAGAAAAAGAAGAAAGAAATCTACACTATTTCTTCATTCTAATCAGTTTCAATATATGCTTATAATATATAGTAATTTATATTATATTATGTAATGAAAATATAACAATAACTGATGCATAGTATATACAACAAAATTGGTCACTTACGTGTTTTCACTTTCACAGAGAGTTAAGTCCATAAATTTTGCAGTCAATGTTAAAATATTTACCTCTGTAAAATTTTTGTGGTTATAAATAATTTTAGTAAAATCCCTATTTGTATCACTTTAATAACAAAAGTTACTTTATGTTATAGCTTTTTGGAAATTCCTCAACTTCCTCATATATATCTTTGTAGTTACAGTTTCTCACCAAAAGTTCAAAATGGGAGGGGAAAAGTTACATTCATACTCACAGACTTGTTGGAAACCATGATTTAAAAATGAATAATACACAAATTATTCCAAAGTAAAGTTATTTTCATTGGGGAAGAAGAGACAATTTTCCAGGGAAAAATAATAGAAACTATAAATTTGATACGGTTGAAGCCAACGTTTTAAAGTTGTTGAATTTTTAAGTGTGATTCTGCCCAACATGTATGTTAGCCCAACTTTTTAGGTCCTCATACAACCTCAGTATCTCTGACGCACCTAGGCATATCACATAATTGAAAGGACAACAGAGAATCCAGAACTGAAATATGTAACCTATGGTAGTTCATTAAAATATCTAATCCTTAGTTGTTGTTGTTGTTTTCCTTTCATCTGTGAAACGTAAGACTTTGGGGCTTTTGTTTCTAAGGTCACATCCAGGTTTTTTATCCTACAATACCATGAAATGTCTTAAATAATCATCATCTTCATCAGGTACTTCTTTCTTAAGATATATCCACCTACAATTATAACTAGATACTCACTTCTCTCTGTAGCATCTCTGTTCTCCATCGTCAGTCCTCTGTTAAGTAGAAAGCCCATGAGTGTTTAAGTATATAACTTTGACCTATGAAAAATGGTTAAGATACCATAAAAAAAAAAGGAAAGAAAAAATACGGAAGTCAACAATGTACTAATAGAGGATCAGAAAAGAAATTTCTCTCTTTGAAAGAATGTTCTTTCTTGTTATCCTGAGTTTTCACCTAAAATTTAATTAGTCTTTAGATTTTCTCAGGTTTTATTTTTTCTTTGTTCTTTTTCATATACCTTTGTTCTCTATTTACTGCCCGTTTATAGCACAAGGGCTAGGCTTGCAATTAGTTTATCTCCTCCAATGCACATTTCACTTTTACCACCAACATTCTAACCAGCCCTTGTGTCAACTTTATCCTCCTGCACCCATGAACTGGTCCTGTCTGCTTGACTGTGATGCAGGGGCGATTTCAGGACCCAACACGTAGGGAGACATAAGGGTGCAACTTTCTTCTGGTTTGAGTAAAAGACTAGAGATCAGGAAATTTCATGTTTTTAAACTTGATTCTGCTAGAAAAATAATTTGTCAAATATAGTTTTAAAGTTTATGCAAGTATCCTTTTCCTCTCCTCATTGTAACAGCTATAAATGATCAGTTAATATACCTCTACGGGGGATAATACTAGTTTAGTCTAATAAATTTACCAGGTTTCTCTAATACTTCCTAATTCCATCTAAAGACAAAGGTTACCATGAAGAGTCACTTGGGAAAAAGAAGTGCTGGTCATAGTTGATTTCAATTATTCTGTTTAAAATTATGTCAATGTAATGCTTGGATACTGCTTTCCCAGTGGTATTTGTATTATAAGTTATTCAACCTTGATTAAATCTAGTCCTGGTAACCATATTAACTAAGAAGACACATTTAAACAAATTGTCTAAGTATTAACAAGGATTCAAAATATTTATATGCTTCAAATAAAAAGAAAACATATTCCTTTTGTTTCTTCGATTTATGACTAGGAAAAAATTTTGATGGAAATACTGATGACTTTAGTTTTCTGAACCTAATTCACAGGCACTATTTGGAGGAGCAAGTAAAATGTCCATTGTTTAAGTCGTGAACAAAAATAGGAAATTTTAAATTATGAATTGGGTTAACATCTGTTGGGCAAACTGTTTGCTTAGCCTTATTTTAACATTTCACTTCCCTCACTATCCCCTCTGTCTCTCTTGCACATCTGGGAATGTGGTGAGAGTACCACAGAGGCAATTATAAAGCCAGAGTCCAGTTAAGGGCCCTGAATTTTCCATTTTTAACCTCTGCTTGCAACGTAAGGATGAACCAAGAGTGGCCTGTGTGGACACCACAGGAAGAAAGATCTTGATTTAAAATATGAATAAAACCAAAGTTGCAACCAAACAAGAGAGAGACTTTTAAAAGGCCAATTGACACAAATAAAACAAACGGAACTATAAAGAGTCCATTTTAAACATGCTATTAAAGTTGCTGAAGTATTTTCCTTTGAAGGAGAGTATATCATCTATTGAAGAGAAATATTTTGGAAACAAGAGTTAAAAGTTAGAACTAGTGGAAACTGGTTTCTAGTGGAAACTGGTTCAAACAGGCAGGATATAGAAATTATCAAGCACACAGGCTTTCGTGTAAAACAGCTTTGGGTTCCTATCCTGGCTCTGCCATGTCCTGGTGTTGCCAGGGAGCAGATCACATAATTTCTTTAAGCCTCAGTTTCTTCATATGTAAAATGGGGATGTGATGATGATGATGATGGAATCGGCCTCATAGAGTTACTGGAGGATTTAAGACAATAACGTACATGTATGCTTATCACAGTGCTTAGCACGTGATAAACAAAATGAATATTACTAACAGCTGCTGGTCATAATAAGACTGTTGAAGAAGGACCATGATACTGATGATTTATAGTGGTATCAAAAAAAAAAGATTTAACAAATAAATCCCAATAGAGAAACTATGACAATGATTTTTATGATGAAATGGGAAGCAAAGTGACTTGCCAAATAGCATGTGGAAGAACACATTATCTGCTTTTCTGCCTTTTTTTTTTTTCTTTTCTGGCTGCGCTGCAGCTTGTGGGATCTTAGTTCCCTGACCAGGGACTGAACCCGGCCCTTGGCTGTGAGAGTGCAGAGTCCTAACCACTGGACCACCAGGGAATTCCTACCTGCTTTGTCTTGACTATCTGGCATTATCATGGTTCTAGTGCCTTTCCTATAAGCCAGCTGACTGAGTGAGGATGCATTCTAATAAGGCATGATGGTAGTCGTACTTTCAGGAATTAAAACTGAAGAGAAAAACCGTGGTGATATCTCAAAATAAGTTAAAACACCAATCATTCCTCTCCAATCATTTCAGTCTTATCTTCTTTAAAAATTTACTACATGGTGCCAGTAAATTTTTTTAAATGTAAAACTGATTCCTGACACTCATCTACTTGGAGGTTTTCAAAAATGCGGCAGTGCCGTCAATGTAAATCCCAGAGTATCCTACAAAGTCCTCTGGAATTGCCTCTATCCTCATCTCGGACCACTCCCCTGCATGCCCCAGCCTACCAACCTGTACTGGCAAGTTGCCCTCATGCCCAAAGGTCTCCTTTGCTTCTACTTCTTGACTATATACCATTGTCCCTTCTTTGAACACTCTATCTCCAGCCCTTGGACAGGCTAATTTTCCATTAAACTGTTAAGACTCAGCTCAACCACATTCTTCCTCGGGGAAGAATTCTCTCTCCTTATGTTGCACTCCAGCTGTTAGGGGTACCCAGTGTGCAGTTCCCTATGCCCGTGAAACTGCAGTGCAGTTTTCTTTTACATATTTGTATCCCTGGTATCCCCTGCCACTAGATTGTGAGTTTTTGAGGTCAGTAATAATGTCTTGTTTCTCACTTAGAGTATAATCTCAATAAATATCACATGAAGGAACGATCAGTTCCTATGAAGCTCTTCTAGACCTACCTGACTTTTGTATATCAATGTGAATATTCATAGTTACTAACTTTCTATTCCTTTGGATTAATAGCAGCCAGTTCCCCAAAAGTAAGACTCCTTGAGACTTAGGTCTTAAATACATAAATTGAGAACAAACCTAAGAAAATTATGGTACCCGCAATACACACCATAACATTTGGCAGGAGTGTGACTTGGATTATTTGATCATAGATTCAAGGAGAATTCGTTGACCTCATGCGTTATATTTGAAGAGTAATATCAATTTGGTTCTTATCCCAGTGGTAGAGATCTGGATTTGCCCTTTACATAAAAACAACGTGTAGGATTCATCAAGACCAGCTGATGTTTTATTCATGATGAAGTGCATCACTGGCATTTTATAAATGTTAAATAATGATAACAGTGAGGTTAATCAAAGTCTGGTTTTAGATATGTCTGTGCTGAATGGGAAAAGTGAGCCTCTCTGTCTCCACTGGCATCTGTTTGAGTGTACTCATGGTTCTTGGCTTGAGGATTACTACACGTGATTGAGGCACAGACACTTTCACAGTAGGATTACATGGTTTGATCACTGCCATCTCAAGCACCCTCCCAAACATCTGCAAGCGCGAATTTAACAAATTTGTCTGCCATGTCATTGTTTTATCAAGTTCTTCATTTCTAAGTAACATTTTTAAGTTTATTTTTTTGTACAACCTGGGGTTGTACACTTCTTTAGCCCTGTGTTATATGTATGTATAACCTCACATTCCTCAGGCTCTCTGAAGAAAAATGAGATGCTTTTAAATACAAAGTTGTAGCTGTCTAAACTATAGGAGCAAAGAGGTGTTTCTAAGGTAACTTAAGATAGTCTTAATTCTGTTAAGGGGGGAACTGAATACTTAGCAAGAATGGTTTATTGCCATTGACCTGATTCTTATATGCTTCTCATTTTGTCTGCTGTACAATACGCCTCTTCACGTAGTAAATTCCATGTGCCGAAAGAAATGGGTTCAGTTCACAGGAATGTAAAACTATGTCCAACTGTATTCTATAATAAGGAAATAGCCATAAATATGAAGTAAGTCAAGTCATTCAATTATTGCCCCTTTTCCTTTGAAGTAAAATGATATTTTGATTGTCCAATTGAAAATACAGTAGCTTATCTGTTCATAATAAATTTGTAACCTATCAGAAAGCCATTCATTGCCTGGGAAATCCCATTTTCCCCCAATTATGCTACTCCATGTGTTTAATCGTTAACTTGAAAAGAAGAAATTCAGTTAAAGAAAAAAGGAATCATAAGTCTCATTGTTATTGCTAAATTATCTCTTAATTAGTATGATGGTAAGCACTGAATGGAAAAAAAGAAAAAAAAACCTAAATAGCTTTTTTTCCCCTAAACGTAGCAAAGCTTAAGATTTTCTCTGCAAATTGATGTTAAATACCAAATATTTATTTAAAATAATAAAAAGTCTCCCACCATCATAAATAAAGGACAGATTGAAATTTAAAATAAAGATTTAGCTCTGATTTCTTATATAGCTCTCTGATTTCTTGTTCCTTTTGATGAAAGGTAATATAGTTTTGAAACCCTAAAATTTACCTTTAATGAGTTTCTTGGGATTCAAATAAAGATAAAAATAATATTTTCAAAGTCCAGATAAATGAATCAAACCTATTTATCGGTTTTGCCTTTGGACTACATATGTTTCAAACTGGAACAAAAAAGTGTTTGTCTTATAAGTTCCAGGTCCAGTGAGAATATCAAAATGAACAAGACACACCCCTTCACTTGAGTTCAGTTTGGGGGGGAGACAGATATCTATATGGAGGTAGAAGGACATTATAAAACTCATGGGAAGCAGCCGCATAGCACAGGGAGATCAGCTCAGTGCTTTGTGACCACCTAGAGGGGTGGGATAAGGGGGTTGGGATATGGAGGGTGGGAGGGAGATGCAAGAGGGAGGAGATATGGGGATATATGTATATGTATAGCTGATTCACTTTGTTATAAAGCAGAAACTAACACACCATTGTAAAGCAATTATACTCCAATAAAGATGTTAAAAAAAAAAACACACTTAAGAATAAAAATTCAAGGCTAATTTCTATGTGCTCTTTTAATTACTTCGCTTCCACAAGCGAAACTTCCTTTGGCCTTTCTTGTATAAATAGTGAAACAAATACTAAATTCTACTTGTCCTTGTAGGCAGCTGGTGAGAGCTCTCTAAGAGGTTATCAGTGTCTTTAGGTTTCCTTTTGAAGCCGGGTTTAAAGAAAAAATACTAGACCATAGATAGATAGTATAAATGTTTGAAGGTAACTGAATACTTCTTTTCATATTTTCCCTTTCTCATTGTTCCTGTCTTCTTTCCCTCTGAATGGCTGCTTATTATATATATTTTTATATATCTATATATGGAGAGGATGGGCCTGAAAGCATTTTACAAAACATAATTACAAGATACCACAAAAGCCACAAGAAGAGAAAGAGAGCTTAAAAGAAAGAACAAACTAAATCTTCATATTTTACATCCAGTAATTCAAGTGCCTTGGTATGGTAGAATGGTAACAGAAACAGGTGAATATGCAAAGGAACTGTGGCTTTCAAAGTATAGGGACTTCTTGGGAACTGGAAAATCTCACTGTGGAAAGATCAGGTTCTTGAGATTAAAGTGCAAAAATTTAGGTATTTTTAATGTGGGGAAATAACAATATAAGTTTCATAACCAGTTGCTTTTATTTTATTTAATGTGATTTATTGTGATTTGGAACAAAATACTTTTTTGTATTATTTTAGTAAGTCTTAAGTGTATTCAAAAAGCCTGATTCTGAGACACTATCTGCAAGAGGCAATCCAGTGTGTGTATATAAGCCCTCCCTCTCCAAGGCTACCCCTTTTGAACTTTATTCGGAGGGGATTGTGAGTGAGTATGTGCGGAAGGGGAGTGGATATAAATGTGTTTTTCTAAGCAATTTCCCTTTAATTAAAAATGTGTTTTGGATTTATATTTATTTACACTTGAATTATCAAAATGTTCCTTTGGAAGAATTTTTTCCCTTTGAGGCATCTTAACTCACCCTCCCGGAAGCCACATTTTGCCATAAGTAGAAAAACTCCACACCAGGAGGTTGGAGTTTTGTTCCAGACTCTAACCCTACAATTTTGTGTGGGTTTTAAACTTGGCGAAACGTATGATCCCATCCCTAATCACAATCCATAATAGTACAGTGTGTGACAGTGGGGACAGAAGAAGGACTCTCCTGAAATAAACCAATAAATCCACCTGGGAGAATTGTCTGTGTTTTACTGTTCCCTCTGTTCACTGATCCCAAGAATTTTTCCTCCAGACAAACCTTTCTTTTGTCCCCAAGATATTTGATAAAAAGAGATCCTGAAGGCTGGTAACATAACAGTGTATCTCATACTTTAAAATTACAGGTCTAATTACAGAGATGCTCATCTCACTCACTACCCACCATTTGTTTTAAATGTGCAACTCACATGTTCTTCTTTGATTCTTGGAACCTGGACCATATTCCACGTAGGAGATTAAGACACAGCTGTCTGTATGACCCATCGGGTTCTGTACTCAAGAGAGAGTTTTACTTGTAAACTTTCCTTTCTCAAAGGCGGGGTATAAAAAAGACAAAATAGAATTTACACATAAACCCACTAAAATTGAAGATTTTTATGTATCATCTCCTTACTGGGAAAAAAAAGAAGGTTTTCTCTGAGTCATCCCAATTAAGCCAAACATTATTTCCTCCTCTGAGGGGCTTAGAGGGAGGCCTGGTTAATCCTGACAAAGAGTCTCTTAACTCAGCTAGTTTTGCTTCCTGTAAATGTGGCCTGGCCTGGCCCTCTAGATAACAATGTACTCCACCCTCGAGGATGGGCTGATGGGCTGAGGCCTCTGCTCAATTGTTAACCACAATCTCTAAATCTCATGGGCCAAAGCTCAGGTCTTTTACTGCTTCTAATAGCATATGTGGAAAGTGCAAAAGCATCAAAACAATGAAAGTAATAAGAGCATCTTTAAAAGGTATTTGTTAGCGCTCACCCCACGGACTTAACTATTATTTAAGGGAAACATTATAATTGTGGTGAAATTATAGATTACCATTTTTCTCAGACTTCCTACAGTTAACCTCTACCCATTATGCTCCTATATTTGGACTAGTCCACTGAGCTACTTGGAGGAAGGCCATTAACTCAGTGCTTGCAACTGGAGTTATAGGAGAAAAAGAGAGAGAAACTTTTATGATAATTCTTATTTCATAAAGTGTCATGTTATTTATAGGAAAATGAGACAGTAAAGTGTGCTTTCTTTTAAATCTGGCCTTTACTGTACCCTATAATTTATGGTAATATAATAAGTGATTTGAAAATAAAGATTTGAGACAACATTTCAGCATTAGTGTTTTTAAGACAAAACAAACATTCAAAATAAAACCTAAACCACCGAAGTGAACTCTATCATTAAATGCCTACTTTTTGCTAAATTTGTAGTTATGGCAGCTCAAAATCTCAAACTCTTCAATTGTGACCTCTTGCAAAGTAAAATGAATTATATTACTTTCTGTGGCACAAGGGCATTATGGCCCATTATATTTTTCCTCCCCAAAGTCCAAGTGGATTTGCATCAGCTGCTATTAAATGGGATTAATGAACTTAGAGGAATTTAAATAACAGTATGAGATTTCAGAGATGAACAAACTGCCTATAATATTTCAGCCTCCTGATTCTGAATTATTTCAGCTTTGTCTCATCAAGGCTCATTGAATCTTATTCCCCTGTACACTTATAAATCAGTGTAAACTTTTTAGTTTACATGAAGTAAATTAAATTCAAAAACCTCCTTTCCTGCCCATGGTATGCAATCTACTAACACACCATTGTGCCAAAAATTAATGTGAGAAATATTGTAAATAATAAATGTCAGCAGTTCAATTGAGATCATTAATGCTGTGAAACAACTCTCTCACCTTCATTCATTATTATTTCTGTCATTTAAGAAGAGAACACTGCATGTCTGAAGGCCCCTGGTGTGGGGTAAAATGATGATGAGGAAAAATCCCTAAGTTAAGGACGTAATAGCAAACTTTCCTTCCACTCCTACATCCCCATTCCCCATTCCCTTGTCTGGGTGGGCTACTCTAAAATGTTTTTATCCACCTCACTACAAATAACTCTGCCATACAGAGTGAAGTCAGAAAGAGAAAAACAAACACCGTATGCTAACACATATATATGGAATCTAAAAAAAAAAAACAAAAAAAAGGTTCTGAAGAACCTAGGGGCAGGACAGGAATAAAGACACAGACGTAGAGAATGGACTTGAGGACACGAGGAGGAGGAAGGGTAAGCTGGGACGAAGTGAGAGAGTGGCATGGACTTATATATACTAACAAATGTAAAATAGATAGCTAGTGGGAAGCAGCCGCATAGCACAAGGAGATCAGCTCTGTGCTTTGTGACCACCTAGAGGGGTGGGATAGGGAGAGTGGGAGGGAGACACAAGAGGGAGGGGATATGGGGATATAGGTACACATATAGCTGATTCACTTTGTTATAAAGCAGAAACTAACACACCATGGTAAAGCAATTATACTACAATAAAGATGTTAAAAATAAATAAAATGTTTTTATAACATTCTGTGTCCATTTTACCTTTGCATTCTCAAGTTGTTCACTTTTCTTACAAGCTTTCTAGATAATTGATTTTATTCCAGAACCTCCTTCTGCAGTCAGAGAAACCTCATTATGAGGGCAAAACAGAATCTGCGTCTTATCCTATCGTTAAGGCTAAAGTGTTTCCTCTCATTTGTATTTACTGAAAAGATTAAAAAAAAAAAAGACCCCGGTTTATAAATCCATTTAAAATTTTAGTTTTTGTATGGGGTCTAAAGGAATTCTAGTATCATCTTAAAGTTCTATATTCATGATCAAATTTCTCTACTAAAATCCCTTCTGGGCTAAATGTCCTGCTTCCTCCTCTTGAGGTGTACAGTAAATATCTGTTGAATAAATTTAATTGGAAAGGATTGGTATGGATTAGAGGTTCTCAAATTTGACCCCATGCCAGAATCATCAGAGGCTTATTAAAACACAGATTTCTGGGCTGAACCCTTTTGGTCAGGGATGTAGCCGGAGATTTTGCATTTCCAACAAAATCTCAAATTTTGCTGATGCTGCTGGTCTGGGGACGACACCTGATAACCCTGGTGTAGATGAGCTTGAAGGGCTCTCAATTTCTTGTTTCCAGACACTGAAATATGTGAAATATCTGTGATATAAATGAAAGAGAATCTTGTCTTTTGTCATTATATTTGAAAGACATCCTTAAGATGTCTTGATCCTTAAGAATCAAGTGCATTTTATTGGTTCATCATTCTATTATGTCAATAAATTAATATTATCTCTGGTAGAGACATCAATCTGACTGCTTTATATATTACTGGAGAAAAAAAATTTAAGTTTTTCACCAACCTAAAGAATTGGCTTAATTATAGAGTTCTTTTCATGCAATTCCCTTGCCCTCAGGTTTAGTTGTTGTTTAATGAACCTTTTGTGTGTGTTCCAACATTTAAAAGCAGGCAGATGTGAGGAGATATTACAATTTGCAATACCATTTAAGGTATTACACAATTTTTAATAGATGTCCCAAGTAATAAACCTAGTACAACAAATTTTAAAGAAGCTAGTTCAGTGTTAAGGACTTTGACTCTGCACGTAGAATGCAAACTGTCACTGGGTGCTTCAGGCCTCAGCAAGACAGTATCTCTGGGACCTGCAGAAAGTCAAGCTCTGCTTGTTAACAATCCCTGAATTAATTTAATTCACCTTTATAAGCTGCTCTGTGGACAATGCTTGTCACTAATTTGATCACAAATACTAGGACCAGCCTGTGAACAGGCACAGTCTAATTCCTCTGCCCACAAATAGTGATTCAGGCTGTAGAATGGATTATGCAAAGAAACACCAGCATCTGGATTAGCCCGCTGTACATCCCCATTTATAAGATTAATAACTTTTCACGACATTCACTGAGCACTAAAGGTGTTCAGTATCACACAGTGGGCTCCTAAGATGGGGACTCCATTGCCTCAGTAGTTAAGTCAAGTATCCTTTTTGGTCCAAATGTCTGATATGTCTTGTCTATTCAAGCTATTGGATAACCCACAGATGCTTCTTGGAAACACCTACAAAAAGGATCAGCCCAGTTGTTACTGACAGCAGGGATAGAAGAAGGGCCAAACTTTAGAAAAAAATTAGGAAAGGGACCACTAGCACATCTGGGGTCACACAAAGGCTCTGAAGATTATTTGTATGAAATTTGTGAAGCCAAGGATTGAGAATGTTGTCTATAGACATAATATCCCAAGTCACCTTCTCACTCTTTACCTCACAACTAAACAAATTGGATTCAAAATGGCCAAACAATGAAGACCCTGAAATGGTCCCTTAAAGTCTCCCTACTCAAAGTGTGGTCAGCAGGTCTGTAGCTCCAGCATCACCTGGAAGCCTACCAGAAACGCAGCCTCTAAATAACTCAGAATCTTCATTTTAACAAGATTTCCAGTAATCTATATGCATAGTACAGTTTAAGAAGCATGTTCTAAAGCATTTGTTCTTAAAATGTGGGCTACAGACCACCTTACCAGCACCACCTGGGTTGCTTCTTAAAAATTCCTGTTTTGTTCACCATCTGGGTCCCATTTAGATTTCCTTAATCAGAATTCCTGAAGGTTATGCCCAAAAATTTGCATTTTTAAACAAGTACTGTAGGTCCTTGATGCTCCAAATGTGCTCCAAAGACTGATGGGATCAGCATCACCTGGGAGCTTGTTAGAAATTCAGACTCTCAGGCCCCACCTGCAACCTGCTGACTCAGTACCTGCAGTTTAACAAGATCCCCAGGTGTTTCCTATGCACATTAAATTTGGACACTCATTGCTCCAGGTGATTCTTGTACATACTAAAATCTAAAAAATACCATTCTAAGATGCATAATATTGTGGTAGCATTAAAAAACACTTTGTGGTATTCAGTCTCCTGTAGTTTTAAAAGGTAAAGAAAGAACTCGACATCCAGTCCCACTCCTAACGATTGCAGGGCCTGGGACAAGCAGATAGTTGAGGCCCATATACCATGGGCCTAAATATTTAAGTGTTTTCAATCAGGCTTAAACAGCTGTAAAATAAAATGTTCTCTGTCCTACTTGCAAAAAATTCCATTCTATTACCTGGAAGGTCAGATTTTAGGATCTTTAGACTTTTTGGATTTCTGAGCTAGAAATGTGGTAGGGCAGAGAAAGCCCAGTCCCAAGCCGTGGTTTGCCACCTGTGCCCTTTCTCCTGACAGTCCTGGCTCTATCCCACTCCCTGAGGCCTCAAGTACGCTTTTGTGGGCACCCCTTGGCAACACCTGGGCGTAGCTAGAGGTATGGACTCCGACATCTTGGTCTTTGCTCAGGAGCACAGATCTGGGAAAGAGGCCTGTGCGTGGCCTGGAAGTGGCACAAAGGCTATTACGAAGGCAGTTCCAGCTTTAGGTACTCCAGGCATCCTTAGAGGAGAGGACCTGCCCTTTGGGTTGTATGTGCCCTTTGCACAGCAGACTCCTTACCCTGTGGGGAAGGGTTAGAATAGAGCCGGGCATGGGACCCAAGTGAGGGCTCTCCTTCCTTTGGTCTAAGGGTAATACTGCTGGAAATACTAGATGCTGGTAATGTTCTGAATTTACCATATCACAAGGCCATTGATAGGTAGTAGAATCTGGCTAACAACGTGGAATCTAAAATTATGTCTATCTAGGTTCACACCTTAGACCCACCCCTTACTCATTCTGTGACTTTGAGCAAGTTATTACCCTCCATTTTTGTTGTCAGGAAATGAAGGTAATGATGAGAACATCTCATAGAATTATTCTGAGAATTAAATAAGAATATTCATTTAAAGCAATTAGCACAATGTCTGAAAGACAGCCACTCTCAATAAATGCCAGGTTATCATTATAGATGATTATTTTCCCAACATTGCTACTTAGGCATGACTTATACTGACAAAAGCATTTTAATATATATAAATTATCATTTATGAGAATTCATGTTTTAAAGGAGTTGAAGCGTGTTCATTTCTCTTTCAAGAAGCCTAATTCTAAGAGAAGTGGGAAAGACAAAGACAAATGACATCCTCAGGGGAGAACAGGGTCAAAAGTAGATAATTGGGTGCATTGTATTTGTTTTTACATGTTTGAGAATAAAGCCTTCATCTTATACATTTATTGAAAGCCCACTACTGTGTATCAAATTTGATGCTATTAAATACTGGGACAAATTTAAAAGATGAGGGGAAAGATTCAGAGGAAAAGGATAAGAAAAAGAAGGTATAAATGGCACAGCAGTATCCCAGAGAAATAAACAGACTCTGACCCCTGTGTTGGTAAAATTATGGGACTTTTCAGAAGACTTTTCTAATTAATTGTGTTTTCTCTGTAAAGAATAAAGACGGTCATCTGCTGATGTGAGGAGGGTGAAAATGGAGCAAGGAACAAGAGATCATCTACAGAACATTAGGCATAAAAAAGTGAAATAAACTTAAGAGGTAAATACACATTTTGGACTTGGTTATCTGGATATGGCTGGGTGGGCAAGCTTTTTATGACATTGATCGTGTAGATAATTGCCTCATATTTCCACTGTCTGGGTAGATACTACTTAAGGATTTTAGATGTTTCCCTAGAGCTCTGAACTGTCACCATAGTTCATGCCTTACAATAGAAACTGAACAAGCCTTTTTGGAAAGAGAGAAGAAATGTTTTGCATCAGACTTCATGACATGCCATGCTGCTAATGCGTTTTGGATTCCGCACTCCAAAACATCTGGCAAGGCTCCTATGATTCATACATCCATTGAGAGCTTGGAGCTCCAAATTTAGTTAAATAAATTGTTAAGAACATGTTTTTATTGTATAAACTTGAGCTCCAAATAAGTCCAAATACTCTTGGAAATTTCAAACATGAATCCCATAAATAGTTCTAGATTTTGACTGTAAGAGTCTTAAGAGCTAAAGGATTATTTAACAGTCATTTTAGTACAAGGACATAGCATTGAATTGTTGCTTGCCTTTAACCATTGTGAACAATTTCAGTAATAGATATTTCAATATTGGATGCTTAGCATGGCTACTTCTACCCTACAAGGAAATATGTATACACTCAAAATATTTTGCTGTGTTTTGAGTAAATTTTAAACCTTGAAACTGTTGGCACCATGCCTAGAGTAATTGTTTCCTAGTGAAACATTTTCCATAACAATAATTAAATTTGAATTTATGAAAGTGTTAAGGCTATTTTACATTAAAATGATAATTAACTACAAGGAAGCTAATTTTAAATTTCCTTTCGAAGCTCTAATTTATACATTATTTTGAAATCATTTTTCCCAGTACCTAAAGCAGTGCTTCTTAAACTTCAATGTGTACAAAAATTCCCTTGAATATCTTGATAAAATGCAGTTTCAGATTCAGTGGGTCAGGGGTGGGACTCTTCATGATGCCGCTGGTCTGCAGAACTCACTTTGAGTAGCAAGAATCCAGGATCTTTCAGAATGTGCAACCTACAGGTAGTTCAGGGAATGTATTTTGGGTCTGTACTCTAGCCAAATAAAATAATAAGGGAAAGGCAATTCTGTACTTTAGAATTGTTCTAATCACCATATTTTGTTGATTTGGATACTTTTTTTCTGGAAATAGCAACTTCAGGTAAGCATTATTAAGCCTCAGACTCTCATTATTAAGCCTCTATTATTATTATTAGTTACTGTGTTCATAATTCAGAAAACTCTGCAAGCATTCTGTATGCCGGTAAGCAAGCTGCTTCTTCATTAGAGAGGCTACTCAGAGAAAAATGATTCAATACAGTGTCCAAGATAAAGCACATTATTTCTTGCCATCGCAGAAGTGGAAGGTGTTCTGTGGATTCCTAGGAATTTTTTTAGAACTATTTCTCAGCAGCTAATCAAAAGGGTGTTTATAGTCTAGCCTGCAAGCCCTTGCATGATGTGGCCCCTGCCTAACTCGCCAACTTCTACTATTCCTCTTCCCCTGAGGGAGTGACAACAGCCTTCTTTCACCTTCTCTAGTGAGTCTAGGGCCTTTGCACTTACTGTTACATTTGCCTTGCACACTTTAACAGTCTCTTCACCCTGAATCCCAACACCCAATTAACTCCTCCTTGTACCATACATACATATACATATTATATATACATCCTGCATATTCTATACTATACATCTCAGCTCAAAGGACTCATACAACTCAATAGCAAAAAAACAAACAACCCAATTAAAAAATAGAGAATCTGAATAGACATTTTGCTAAAGAAGAAAATGGCCAACAGGTACGGGAAAAGGTACTCAACATCACTAATCATCAGGGAAATGCAAATCAAAACCACAATGAGATACCACCTCACACCTGTCAGAATGGCTATTATCAAAAAGACAAATAACAAGTATTGGCAAGGATGTAGAGAAAAGGGAACACTTGTGCATTGTTGGTAGGAATGTAAATTGGTGCAGTCACTATGGAAAACAGTATGGAGGTTCCTCAAAAAATTAAAAATAGAATTACCATACGATCCAATGGTGATCATTTCTCAATATATACAAAAAATGAATCATTATGTTGTATACCTGAAACTCATATAATGTTATATGTCAGTTATACCTCAAAAAAACCCCACATGGATTCTCCTCAAGGGCTTCCCTTAGACCCCAGCTCGTGGTAAATTCCTCCTAGAACCTTATGCCTTTTTCCAAATCAGTTAACATAATTAGCAATTATACATTTGTTTCTTCCCTCAAGTGTTTAATGTCTCCCAAACTAAAAGCTCCATGAATACAGGAACTGGGTTTGTTTTGCACCTCCCTGTGTCTCCATGCCAAGCACAGTTCCTGGCATATAACTGGGCTCTCTCAGAGTAAACGGTTGAGGAAAGAAAGCCTGATTATTTCCTTTTTATTGATACATGTGCTTTGTACTTGTATGGAGCCCATTAACAGGCATTTATAAAGGTATTAAGATTGTCAGGAAAGGGTTTTAACGCACACATTATCCCCACAACTGTAAGATGGTTATTGACATATAACAGAATTCTAGAATGCAAGGGCCAAAAGGGATCTAAATTTACAGGAGGGAAGTCTGAGGAAGAAGGAGACTGACTTGTTTATTATCACTCAACTAGTTAGTGTCCAAGGGAGATGAGCACTTAGATCCCTTGACCCACAAACATACGGTCATCCTATAGCACATGTATATTTATATCACAGAGGAAATATTTGCAAACATAGGCAAGAAGGACATTTTATCCAGTTTCAGGTCTCACTGAATGTTGAACTATACAACCATGAACAACACAACCTATGACTAATATCCATAGTATAAGGTAGATTTAGACTATCAAAATAAGGCATCAGCATCTCCCCCAGTTTACGGCTTTTTAAAAATCTTTCCAGACTAATGCCACTTAAATCTGTTTACTCCCATCAGTTCAGGGCTCCTATAGATGTATATATATTATGACCAGCCAGAATTAGTTTTGAACTCCTTTATATTTTTTTGATGCCTGGATTATCTATCTTTCTTATGGGTTAAGAGTTCCCTTTAAATTGTTAATTCCTAAGGGCCAGGGGGATCGTATCTACAATTCCTCCTATAACTTCACACGTTATATCAAAATAAATATTGTTCACTGACTTTGGCACCAGGAAAATGAAGATCAAAAGGTATAACTTTACCCAAGAGTAAAATTCATTTATTTGTCCCATCTTTCCTTTCCAAAGAAATGTCCCAAATTTGAAATTTATATTTTGTATCAGTTATTTAATTCATGACCCACTTTAACATCCTCAGAAACTCTATCTCCCCTATATAAAATAAAATAAGAAATCATACAGTAAACCTATTAGTATGGTGGTTAATTCTGATAATAAGTATTCAGAAGGCTCCAAGATGCTGATGAGGGAAACACACATGCGTTCCACATATGAAAAGCCTTTAAGGAATTCGCCAACACTTCATATGTCAGTCCATGACAACCTAATATTAATGAATACATGTCTTGAGGGGAATTCTGAATTAAGTGATAGTTTTTATTAATTTCTCAAACTGCTCTGGCCTAGTGAACCGTGGGCTTTGACTACAGAAGGTAGGGAGCGTGGGCTCCGGCCCAAACACTGTCAAAAGATAAGAAATGGCTCCGACAGACATCAATCTGTTACTGTTCACAGGGCTGTCTCTTCCACTCCTTCTCCTTCAGTTATTAAGCAACAGTGTCAGTCATGGGCCCGATCCTCTTTTCTCTTTTTATTAATGATTTAACATGGATATGTCATTACTGCTCTATACATCTTTATGCAGATGGCACGACTGTGCATTTTAATGGCAAATCTGTTTCTCACTTAACTACTGAACTGCAAAAAGACTTTGGCAGACTGGTTCCAGGAAAACAAACTGGTTTTAAAAGCAGCAAAAACTAAAACAATGGTTTTTGGCTCTACTGCTCATCGGAGCTTGAATAGTGATTACATAAAAAGCCAGAATGATTTGAGAAAATGGCTTATTAGAGGCAATTTTAAAATATTAGAATGAATTTGAGTATATTATATTGTTTTTTGAAAGGTTAGAAGACTGGACCAGAGAAAGAATTTCCTTGGCTTTAAGCTATAGAGGTTTTTTTTAAACAATATATAATATTTCTCATTTACTAATTAATACCAGCGTTAATTTTTCTTTTATTCAGTTTTCTAAAGATCAACCATTAAAAAAATGAATTGATCTTAAAAATCTTATTGTTTAATGTATGTACTCAATGAATATAAACTACATCTGCTAATATAATTTATAAGAATGGAAAGCACCTGAAACAAATATTATAATTTGGGGCTGATTTTGGTTATGTAAGTCATAATTCATGTTCTAATATATATAAAATGATTTTTAAATGCCATGCTGTAAAAAACATCAACCCATAACTGTTTACTTTTCTCCCTGTCTCTTTTTCTCCCCTATGTTTATTCAGTATATCATATATATATATATATATATTTCAGTGAAATTTTTAAAAAATCTATAGTTTTTCTTGACTGTTACATTGTACATGCTCATTTTAGCTATTTTTAAAGAGTATTAATTTTTGCATAATAATGATAATATATGCTCACTATAGAAAATACAGGAAAAAAAGAAATTACAAACCTTGCATAATCTCACCACCCAGAGTGCTTTTATTTTCTTTATTTCTTGTGTAATCTACAGATCAAGAAGATCAAAACTAATATAATAAAAATAGTTAATACTAGAAAGAGACTTGATGATCCTCTAGCCCAGAGGTTTCCAAACTTGTATTAATTTTGTGATTCTTTCATTATCAAAAAACTCGATATGCAAAACAAATCAAATAGAATCTGCCCTGGTGAGAATAGGAAAACCAGATGTCTGCTTATTCTGTTCCCTCTTTTCCTCTTCCATTTTCTAGGACAGCAGTTTGAAGTCAGCCTTCTAGCTCAATTCTCTTATTTTACAGGTAAGAGAAGCTGTTTCCAGAGTGGTTACTGACTTGTCCAAGGTCACACCATTTATAAAAGAAACAAAGAACTCTGCCGGCTCTGTGTCAAGTATTAATCAAAGCATTGGATTCAGACAGGGTCCTTAATCTAAGAGTACCTACAATGGTATGGAAGACCAGTTATTGCCAGACGGTGGAACATGTAACCACTTAAAAAGAACTAACCAGGGGTAATGGGCTCATGAAGGAATGGGACCCAATTCAGTTCAATTGATTTAATTTGAAAACTGAAACTTCCAAGCCAAAATCTAGTCTTATATAAGGTACAGGTTGAAAACTACTGAATGTTTTTTACTGTTTTCTTCCAGTCTTTGTCTAGCTTGTTACAAATGAAACCAGTGTTCATGGGGTCAGGGTCTATAAATTGCTTTAGAAGTTAAGGGCACTGACCATTTTGGAAACATTTATATTTGTTGTAACCTGACTTAGTAGAAATCCAAAAGCACCCTGAAATTACATAAAAGGTCCACTTCCTCTTTTTTTTCTCCTTGTAATCTTGAGAGTATTACAAGCAATACTTTCCTATGTCAAAAACAAAAGAATAATAATGGTCCCCAATGAAATCTCTATCAAAGTAATAAATGTGCATGAGTGCACACACATGAGAGACAGGACACACACACACAGAGCATACTCTAATGGAAATCAAATTGCTAGTGAAAGAATAGTGCAATGCACACATATTCTATAGTCAAAGTACTGTCAGCCTAAAAGTATGTAACTTCAAATGCTGGAAAATAATGCCAGGGAGAAAGAAAAATCCCTTAAGGTTTCCCAGTGAAGACTAGTCTCCTAGTATAGCACATAAAATTAAAGTATGATAAGATCAGAGACCTTAAATCATGTGTGAATTTTATTCCATTGGCAGGTGAGTACTAATATCTCCAGAGATGAAAACCAAATTGGTGCTCTCTTGGGAAAAACTTGGGAATGGATAAGGTGTTAAGACTTCTAGTCTAATGGAAAATGCATCCATCCTTACTTACATGGTGGCTGAGCACACGCCTTTTTATATCAACTACCATAGCACGTGCATAGTGGCATCTATAATCATAAATCAGGAAAGAGTTGTTTCAAGTACAGTGTATATATTTTTAAAAGCATCACTTAAAGTATTGTTTCATGACAAAGTGGAACATCATTTTTGTTTTATCATAAATAAAGAGAATGCAGGATAAATTCTTGGCACCAAGTTCCCTGCCAAAAGTAAATGCTGTTTGAATTTATAAGTGATTGATTACTATTATTAGGATTCTCTGATACACTGAGTTAGTTGGTCTCATCTTTTTATAGGCTACATTGACTTCTTTTCCTTTATTCTCCTCCACTGTGACACAAAAACTGTCTACACAGGTGGATAAATCTTAAGGGACTCATACTGTGATGAACTGGTTTTGCAAAATGCTTGTTTTGTTTTTTCTTTTAACTTCCATATATATATCATCCTCTCTGTTGTAGAAGAAAATGATTGGCAGGATCAGTGTTCTAGACATGATAGTGAACTTTTCTTTAAAAGTTCAATAATTCATCAAACATATTCAAAATCTCTTTATTTAGCACCTACTGTGTGCCAGGTACTGTGGGCACAAGGGACCCAGCAACAAACAAAACAGATTAAGCCCTGTCCCCACCAAACTCATCTTCTAGTGGAAGGCGTGACAAGCCAGCAAACAAACATTACAGATATATCCATAAGATGCCCGATGGTAAGTACTATAAAAAAATTAAGGAGTATAAGAGCAAAGGGATTGAGCCATGGTGGGTCAAATATTATTTTATGTATTGGTCATATGGATAGGATTTCTGAAATATATGGTGCCAAGGCTACATTAGGGAAAATAAACCATTGATGAAAGAAAGGATACACAATCTCAGTATCTTGAGGAATCGAAAGGAAAAACAACAGTAAGGGGAACAATGTGATCAGAATGGTTTCTAAAGAAGTATACATTTTTTGGCAATAGAAATTTTAATATTTATTTTTATTTATTTATTTGGTTGCACCTGGGTCTTAGTCACGGCAGCCTGGCTCCTTAGTTGCAGCTTGCCAGCTCCTTAGTTGTGGCACGCATGTGGGATCGAGTTCCCTGACCAGGGATCGAACCTGCCGCCCCTGCATTGGGAGCGCGGAGTCTTATCCACTGCGCCATGAGGGAAGTTCCCAGAAATTTTAATTCAAGTTCTAAACTTTCCAGGTTTGTTCTCATAAAGGATTCAGACTCCAGATTTTTTTAAAATGCTAAAGTAATTGTCATTTTGAAACAAAGAAATAATAGAGTATTAGAAATGCGGTTCAAAGGACAGTGCTCTTATGCTACATCTAAACAATTTCTTGTTTCTCAACTTTGAAAATCATCCCAGGTGGTAGTGATGCCTTCAGAAACCAAAGCGCTGCCAGCTTTGTTTTTTGTTTTGTTTTTTTGGTTTTTTTGTGGCCACGCAGCATGTAGGATTGTAGTTTCCCAACCAGGGATCTAACACGTGCCCCCTGCAGTGGAAGCACGGAGTCTTAATCACTGGACCTCCAGGGAAGCCTCAGGGCTGCCAGCTTTTATGGTGAGGAAATTGCCATCCTGAAAAGGCCTCTCTGAACATTCAACCTCTTCACTCTTTCCTATCCACTAAGGAAGGGTTATGCATTAATAAATCATTTTCAATGTTAGGTTTACATGGTATTTAACCCTTAGTTTCTTAACATGAACATTGATTTTTAAATGAGCTAGACAACTCACTTTGAGGATAATTTTAGAAAGGCAACCAAATATATCATTGAACACAATTATTTAATACTTTCTTCTAGAAGTTACTGCTAATCATAAGTATTTCATGTTATAATTATATAATGTACATATATTTAGAAAAATGTAGTTATGTGTATTATTCTCACTCTATAAATTTTCTCCTTTGATTGAGAAACTACTATAGGATGTTAAATTTATAACTGATCCTAGCATACAGAAAATAGAATTCATTTTAAGTTTAATTTTAACTTGTCATTTTATTATACATCCAGACACATATAGATATTAAGTCATCTGAATTACATGCCCATTTGGTTTTACTTTTAGAAGAATCACCATGAACTGGTACTTTGTTTTAGCTAGGGCTTGTTAGCATAGATACCAACAACATCTACTGAAATCATCTTTAAAAGATCTAGATTTATGATATCTGTGGAGTGAGAGTCACACTGGCCAACATCCAATGAAGGCATTAAAATTTAGAGGCAGATCTTCCAAAATGAGAGAGTAAAATCCTCTTTGTGTATAAATTGTTTTATTAGATAATGTGTTGTTACTGCAATATTTCAATTCAGGTAGAAGGCATTTTAATTAATTTGTGGGTTAAAATACCTATAAATTTTAATGAAGATAAAATCCACGCCTGAGCTACATGCGTCTTAGCCAGGCTGCAAATGGAGCAGGTCCTTGAATCAGACCTTACTTTGGGACTCATGCTTCTTTAACTTGAGACTTGCTTAGAGGTATAGGCTTATGAAACTTTCTGCCTTGGGTCTCCAATAGTTTCAGCAAGTAAAATAAAATTCAGTATACCTGAAGTTAAGACTTCATACTACCAAATCTGAAATAGCAACGTGTTAGAAACGTCCAGCCCTAAGAAAGGCTTGATGATCTTGGCACCAAACAACACTTATAATGGCGCCTAAACATGTCCTCCACCATTACTCCAAAGATGGATTTTCTCAGTCTTCTAGTACAAAGCAGCATGAGAGGTACTATGTCTCAGAAATTCTTGACTGACTGAGTAGCACATGTATGATTGTGCAGAGAATCAGAGCAAGTCTTGCATAGGAGCTAATTTACCTAAACTCCTGAGATTGGAAGGAAGAAACTTTTGCATTGCTCAAAAAGTAGCCATTTTTATTAGTTCAATCCATCACTTGTACCAACTGGGCCTCAGTTTTCTGACCAACAGGTCAGAAAATAAGGGGATTAGATTAATCACTAAATCTTTTACAACTCAAAATATCTAAACTTTATTTTCCTGAGTCCTGTCTTAATATCCATTATTCCTTAAAGAAGAATTACATTTTAAAAATTATCATCCATTACAATATAAATGGGTTACTAAGGAACCTAGACACAGGACACATAATTTTTGATGTTGGAGAGGTTTACGATGAAGAACAAGGGCATGGAGAAATAGTCTCAGAAATAGCTTCACGTAAATGATAATTAATAAATTCAAAGAAATAATAGATTTCATATCAAGATAGATTAAGTACTAATTAACTTATGAAACAAATATACCTAGTATTTTAAAGTCAGGATAACCATTTACCTATGAACATAGCGATTACGGGAAATACATGTTTTTCAAGGCCAGTTGCTTAGTCTTTCAAAATGTCTCATGTACAGTTTTTCCCAAGGTTTCTACAAACCTCCAGCTTGGGCTTCCTCCTTATTTCACACCTAATTACTGCACAGCTACTCACCTGGTCCCTCTGAGTCCAGTCTCTCCCAACATATTCCTCTACCTACAGTTACCTATAAAATACCACTTTCCTTGTATCATATTACCTCCTTCCTAAAATTCCTTTACTGGATCCTCATTTCTGACCAAATTAGACTAAACACAAATACTTCTTTATTCCCTTCATGTGGAATGTGAGTCTCACTTGTCTACTGAAATCCTCAGCGTGCAGGCTACCATGATCATTCATGCCTCGAAGCCTCACTCATCCTATTTTTCGCTTACTAGGAGCCTTCCTTTCCCCCTTTTGACTATCCCAAGTCCTTTTATATTCACCTTTAAATTCCCATATTAAATCTCTTTTTTTCATGAATCATTCTTTAAATACTTCACTCTCCATTACTCTTCATTCCTTTCTACTCTGATGTTTGAGGTGGCTTTGAATATCTAAAGCAGAGGTAAAAAAACTTAAAATACCGACAGGAGCCAAGCAGGTTATGTAAATGACTGAAGCAGGCTAGAACAGGGTAGTATGGAGAGATCATGGCAAACCTGAGTGTATGTATTGCACCTAAATGGGACAGCTCCTATTCAGATCAAACCAACTGTTGCTGTGTGGGAATGCCCACTGTTGCCTGAAATCAGAAATCCAGATTTTTTGTGTGTGAAATGTCCCTATGTTTAAAACACTATGGGCCAAACAAAGTCTCCGTGTCTGCAGGCTGAATTTGCATGCAAATTCACCACAAGCTTATAGTCCCTGGATCTAGAGCATTTATATTTTGCATTACACAATAAAATATGGACACCCTCACTCACACACCCACCTACACAGCCACCCACCCACACACTTATATGTTCAATATTGTTTCATGAAAATTAAAGAGGACTCCTCACTTTCTCTATGAACTCTGTGAATATTTTCTGTATTCTTAAAATGAATAGTCCAATGCTAAATGTGTAGGCAATGCACTTACCTATGTAAATGAGACATTGCACATGTTTGAAGATACCTCTCTGATGACAGGTAAGCCTCAGTATGAAGTAGTTACTATACCGTCCTAAGCAACAGAAATTTATCTCCTGTGAGGCCAGCAAGATCACAGATTTTTATTGATAAGAGAGTCACATTAGACTACATATTTAAATCCTGCCTCGATTTATTACTATTGATACTTAAGTCAATTTGTATCTGTCAGCAAATATCAGATCTGTCACCTTTAGTAATATGACTCGGAGGTATTATTAGTAGCATGTGCTTTATAATTTCATTTCCTTGAGACAGACCTCTTTAGTAAGGTAAAGCGTCAGGCCAACTTGTTAGAATTAGGCATGCATAAGATCTAGCAGACCTCTGCTACTTTAGCCAATTAAGTAATTCGGTATATCAATTAAGTAATATGGTAGTGTTTACTAATTTTTTAAATTCAGTAATACGGTAAATCTTTAATTGAAACATTATCACATTTCTTTCTACTAAACAGCTCATATCTCTACCCCAGTCCCTTATCTGTTGTATAGAGTTTAATGAATCAGGATCTCATTAAGCAGGTTCACCTAGAAGGATGAGGCTTGACCACTTTCTGGGAAAGGAGTTAATAAACATGGATTTCTAAGAAACAAACTGGATTCTTTGGAAAAAATATCAGGCCATGGAAGTATTGATGTATGGCAATAGCAAGACAGAAATGATGTAGTCTAGAAGGCATGAAACGCCTGCTGCTTGGACAAGAACCGAGCAGAGGGCTGGTATCAAACTCAGAAATGGAGACTGTGGGGCAGGGAAAAGGGACATCTGCACTGAGCCACTGTGTATCCATCCAGAAAACTGAGGGCTCTATGACCTCGGAAGAAGTGAAGAAGGGCCACTGGGCTGGTTGGGTCTCTGCAGCACTGTCCCAGCTTGCAGTTGTCACCACACTGCCGGGGTGTGCTTTGGGGCTTTGCCTTCCATGGCTCCATCATCACTCTGTGGCAGGGCCCAGGCTCTATCCCATGGAAATGACAATGCCTGGGCCTTTGACAGTAGCTGGACCAAGTGGGATGATTCAAAAGAGCTGCATTGTAGGACACAGAGGAGCACCAACTGTGGAAGACATCTATAAGCCTCTTGGCAGGCCCTGTTCAGGTGGTAACCAGGCCAGCTAGCTGAGCTCCCCAACTTCAGCAATGAGCAGTGGTGCCCCCCTCCCCCAACCCCCCGCCCCTTGCACTGAATGGTCTGGAGGACAGTCAGTGCTGGCTCATCTCCCAAGCCGCCCTTAGTGCTTAGTGTTGGCCATGGACTGTGCTGCTGTGAGGACCTCGGGAAATCTCTCCTGCTCACTCTGTTCCTCCCCGCCAGCTCATCACAGCTACTGAAGACCCTGATGACCTCACTCCTCACCCCCTCAAATTCCCCACTCTTCCTGGGATAAGGTTCGTTTCTGGATTAGCTACTGTGGGTAGTCTTTCTGTCCTACTCCCTTATGACTCTTTCGTTTGTTTGTTTGTTTGTTTTTTGCGGTACGCGGGCCGCTCACTGCTGTGGCCTCTCCCGTTGCGGAACACAGGCTACGGACGCGCAGGCTCAGCGGCCATGGCTCACGGGCCCAGCCACTCGGCGGCACGTGGGATCTTCCCGGACCGGGGCACGAACCCGCGTCCCCTGCATCGGCAGGTGGACTCTCAACCACTGCGCCACCAGGGAAGCCCCGTGACTCTTTCTTTCGATTCTCAACATTTTCTGTTCTCAAAAAGCCCAACTCCTGTAGTCAAAATCTTTGACTTACTGACATAGGATTAAATAGACCATTTTGGAGGCCAGAAGCTGACCAATGACTGTTTTGCTTTTCCACAAAAGCCCAAAGCCATTCAAAGGAATGGATTCTTCCAACTGAACGAGTCGTGGGGGGCCACCCACCAGAACATGTGGGAAAAATCAATGCACGTTAATTAATATTTTTAAAGTGTTACTAATGTCCCTGTTTGCTATTCTATCTCCCTTTTCGGATGGTAAGTTCCTCTAGGATAAGGATCGTGTCTCTCTTATCTTTACAGCCTCCACCATGACACAGTACCAGACATATAAAAGTTTTCTTTTTTTAGTGAATTATTAGAATGAGAAATAAGAATTATAAAGGTGTCTTGATTTGAACTGGATTTTTAAAAGTTATTGTAGACTTATCTAGACAGGACTGTCCAGAGGAGAGGTGATGAAAAGGATACTGACTGCCTTTCTCCTTCCATCCCAAGGCTTTGATTTGGCACAGTTATCCTCTTTAATCTGTCTCAGAGGAATAGTTCTGTTTGCAAATGAGTATGAGGCTGGAAATCTATAGTTAACCCATCAAAGAGTTTAAGAAAAAGTGACTATTCTCACGTTCATTGTTCGCTGTTATTTTCTGGGAAATACTCACTGGGAGTGTGGCTTTGAAGCAGTGTGAAGCAGCTCTCAACCTCACACCTCCACAAACTTTCTTTCTGGATCTCTCCCCTTCCCCACCTAACAACTCCCTTCCCTTAATTAAGGCTTAAACAACAGAAGAGGATCTTTCCTTTTGCAAGCCTTTTAATATAAGAGAAAGCCTTTTAATATAAGGCACAGGAGATAAGGTAACATAGAATTAAGCAGAAATGTTCTGATTTGACTTCAGAGATTCTTCCACAGACTAGACCTCCAAGACAGCCTCCATTTCTTACCCAGAGGAGTCCTGCGAGGCAGAGAATGACCGCTGGTCTGGAGAGGGAGGTAGAACCTGGGGACAAAGGACAGGGAGTAAAGGGACTGAGGGAACATGTGTGAGTCGGGGAGGGGAGTGCCAGCCTGACCATCCTTTCTCCCTAAATAAGAGGCCTAGTGCCTCTCTGGGTTACAGTAGTTTTCTACTCAGAAAGCAATTTGAGAGAATATTAGATGAATATGCTTCTAATTTAATTAATCTCATTGTTATCTTGGGACTGTATTAATTTTGTACAAATAATTACACTTACTTTCCCAGGCTCCTGGGCCTTTCACTGAGGAGATCTTGAGCCATATGTTGGTATCGAGGAAGGTCTACTGTGGCAGCCAATAGTTCTGAATTCACACCAGTGCTGTACTGGAAAGCAGTGGGCATGTGTTGGACGTACACACATTCTAGTTTCCTACGGATGTCTTCAACTTACTTTCTATGTGATACTGGGCCAAGTTTTGAAGATTTCTAAACCCCAGTTTCTTCATCTATAATTATAACTTCCCTCACAAAGTTGGTGGGAGAACTAATTAATATATACTAAGTGCCCAGTAGGTAGTAGAATTCTCTCACTCGCAGCTAGGCAATTTGCAGCCATATAGAAAAACTCAGTGTTCTTCCAATTCAGAATTCTTGGCTGGGTGTTTCTTTGTCTAGCTTTTATTTTTCTTGTCTCACATAGTTTACTTTTAAGGTAAGAAAAAGTTGACAGATTTATGAAAAAAAAATCTGGGCATGAATTTTAATATTTAATTTACTTCCAAAATGCTTTAGAAAAAAATGTCTTCATTTTGTAGAAAAGTTACATTCATATTGTGGTATGACTACCAATTCATGTGGTAGAGAAGTTTGTCTCTGTAGCAGTAAATAGCAATGTAAGTGTATTGAAATATCCGGACATTGTCACCGTGACAATGAGATGACTTGAAATTCTCTTTGTTAATGTGGTCTGAATATTTGTGATTTAAATTTGATATTCACCTGTCTTGAAGGAGTGACATCTTTTGATAAGTGCAAATAGGGAAGTCTTCAGAGAAAAAAAACTTTCTTCAAGTTTGCTAAAATTTGTTTAATTATCAGTGTCAAATGACAAGGTGAAAATAGATTTTAGTATCATAAGTATGATATGAATGGAATAATGCAACTGAGTATTGACTCAGTAAAAAATCTTGTTTTTTTTCCTTTTCTCTTTTTTACTGTGTATGCTTTTAAAAATATATACTACTCATTTGTTAAATATAGAAAATAAAAAAAGAAAAATCGACATTAAGATTGTGATTTGTGAATTATAGAAACTTGCTAAAATGAAAAACAAGCTATAAAAATCCCAACTGGCAAATTATTGGGGATTTACACAAAAGTATATCTTCAAAGATATATGTACAAATATATTTGTGATGGCATTATTCAAATTTGAAAAAAAAAAAACATAGAAACAATCTTAAATTTCCAAATCTGGGAGACTAGTTAAGTGAGTTATGTTGTATGTCCATATGATAGTATACCATGCTGCAGCCCAAAATCATTTCATAAAATACTTGTAAAGAATGGTAAATATTTACATTAAGCTATAATTCTTTCAGCAAAATGTCAGTTTACCAAAACTTTTGCATGTCTATCACAATATCCCAGACTTTACCAACTGGCATGGTCAAGAAAGGGTCACAACTGTAAAATAACTTCAGACCCCTCCTGGCAAATTAGTAGAGTCTAGCCACTTTCCTTGGTTTCCACTTGGTATAAGATGGAGTCCTGTGTGTTGTCTTGTATTTGTCCCTGTTGTTCACCTGGTGCCTCCCTCAGACCTAGGTGATGCCAGGCTCTGAAACGTTAGGCTCCCAGACATCAGCTCCCGCCTGGGATGTGCACATCTGTAGTTCTCCACTGACAGCAGCACAGCCTCCACCATACTGGGGGCGGCTGCAGGTAGACTGCTGGAGAGCCGGAGTGGCTGCCAGTACTGCCAAACCTCTGTAGACCTTTCAGAGATAGCATCTGCCAGAGTCACTTTTGGTAAAAACAGAAATTGTGCTGCCCGCTTGCTAAAGACCTGAGCAGCCTACTAACTCCAGGTCTTTCTACATGTGCCCTCAGTGTGGGTCTCTGCCCTTGCCACACTTGGATGGATTTAAAGATACTAGGGAAGATAGTCCTTGCCTGAGTGATGTTTAGTCAGAGACTGTATAGGAAAACTGCCTGGGCCCCCCGTTCACTAATCTTGGAGTTCATGTTCTCTAAGGTAAGAGCAGCCCTTCTCCCCGGCGTGCCAGAATGACGACGTCCTTGGCTTTGGTGTGGGGTGTAAGTTACCAGAGGAAACTGTCCCACTTTCTGCTCTCATCGTGATTTTCCTTTCATAGGTTTCTCTGAGACTATTCTGCACCTGACCTCACTCAACGCCTTTGCCATCCATTGGATGTGTTTTATTAACTTTGAACCACAAAGTGAAAGGTCTCATGAACTCAATCCCTTTTCTCTCAGACTACCTGGAAATGGGCAATCAAGAGTATCACAGGGGATTTGAATCCAGTGATGTTCTGAGTTTAGTTTATCTTTTCAATTTTGTTCTTTGCATAGAGGTCACTGTGTGTGTGTGTGTGTGTGTGTGTGTGTGTGTGTGTGTGTATCAGCCCCTCTCCCCAGTTACAGACAAATCTTCATCTTATGTAAAATACACAAGGAAGATCCACTGCTACCTTACGTTTTCCCCTTTATATCCTTTTAGCCATGAAGGATATAAGGGTATAATTTAGCTTATATCCTTTCCGCTGTGGATAGGCTTCATCCTGAACTTATTTCAGTTCAGAAGCACATTACCATTTTAGGCAGGGAAACAAACTGAGTCTTCCTGTCTGTCTACTTTTTATACCACCCAGACCTACAATTTAATTTTGTCTCTTATGATCCCATATAAAATTTAGTATCCTGTTTTCATCCCTAGCCTAGATCAACATATCATGGCCTCTCCTCAGTTCAAGGATCCGAAGAGAAACCCATTACATGCTTTATCAGATTGGACCTTTGTGGTCCCAGATCTCTAAAATTTGGAACTGTAACACCAGGGATGCCCATAGTTAGCTCTCATGGCTCTTGGTGTTATCAAATTTCCAAGAAAAAAGTCAGAAACCTCAATTCTGAAGTTGCTTGTGTCTTTTAGAGGCTGAGACTTACAAAGGACATATTTTTAATTTGCTCCATCAGAGATAAACAGAGGTTAAAAAAATGCATTAAGGACTAGAGAAGGAAAAGAGGAGGAAGGAAGGAGAGAGGCAGGGAGGTGGGAGGAGGGAAGGGAAAGGAAAGGGAAGAGAAAGGAAGAGAAGGGAAAGAAAAGAAAAGGAAAGACAAGGCAAGTTAAGGCCAGGAAGTGAAAGAGGAAAGAAAAATCAAGGAGAGGGTTTTTTCAATGCCTGTGAAAAGCCTGAATAAAAGCAGAAATCTTGTCAGAGAGAATTTATCCTTAAGGTATCAGTACCCAGGTCTTTGATCCTTGAGAGGGTATACCCTACAAATAATGGACTTAGAAAATTCATGATACCTCCTCAGAAGAAGTCTATTTTTATTGACTTTATCACTCCATCAGCTAAATCTTAAATTTTGACTAATTAGAAATGAACCAAATTAGAGTAACTTCTTCCTCAGAATAAGCCTAGGTAACAAAAGGACAGAGGTGAAAAAATGGCTGGCATTGAAAAGGATCCTATTCCAAAAGAACGTTTGAATATATATTAACATTCAAATACACCTTATGGGAAGCGGTTCTCCCCGAAAAGAGCAAGGAGTTCTGAGTTTGATACATTGAATTTAAAATGACATCTTTAGATTTCAGGATCTTAAGAGTGGAACCGTTGGAAAATATTCAGTTGAAATCATGGAATTTCAACTGGCAACGTTATGAAATGTAAAGAACTATGTTTGATTATTTAGGTATAGATTTTTTTATTGAATATAATTGCTTTAAAATGTTGTGTTCGTTTCTGCTGTACAACGAAGTGTATCAGCTCTATGTATACATATATCCCCTCCCTCTTGGACCTCTCTCTCACCAACCCCCCATCCCACCCATCTAGGTCATCACAGAGCACCAAGCTGAGCTCCCTGTGCTATAGAGCAGGTTCCCACTAGCTATGTATTTTGCACATGGCAGTGTATATATGTCAATCCTAATCTCCCAATTCATCCCACCCTCCCCTTCCCCCGCCCGTGTTTCTAGCCAGCAAAACAGTATCACATTGTGAGTATATATGTATAAGGCTGTCAGTTGTTCTTTCACTTGACCCCACTAGATTTAAAGTCAAAAAATAAATTTATCTTTGGAATGAAATGAACACTCCCAGGCTAAGTAATAAATAGGAGACTAAGGCAGAAAAAAAGAAAAAAGTGTCAGCTTTAAATTTGTATCATTAGCAAGAGCCATGATTCTAGAAAGTTAGAAGTCAAATCAACCATCTCTCCTTTCTTGGTTAATGAATCATCTGTGCCTTATCACAAGTTGATAAAAATATATTGTACAGTAAAACTGCAAAAATTAATGCTTTGCCCTAAATTTAAATGATATTGTTTTGTGTTTTTTTTTTTTCTTTTCTCTGTAGAGTTTAATACAATTACTACAAAAAGAAGAGGTGGGGTTGCTGGGCATGGCATATTTTGATTCTGTGAAGGAACTGAATTTCTATTTCAAAAGTAAATATCTAAAGTTTTACATTAGTGTTTTATACAACATACATTTAGAATTGAAATATATCATTATAAAGTATGTTAAAAGTAGAAAAACTGATTTTTTATGAATTAGTTCTAGAAGAAACCACTAATTATATAATCTGTATAAAATTTTAGTGATACATGTTCCTAATATTTATTTATTTACATTTTATCTGGAGTGATTCTAGGTTTTCTTTTTTTAAATTAGATTTTAGAAGTATGAACTTAAGAAGCATTATAGTAAGTCCACTGAAAAATTTAAGTTCTTTGCTAGGGCTATTTTTAATTAAAATAAAGATTCATATATATACACACACACGTATATCTATATAATTTTATATACTGTGTGTATAAGTTATATAAATTAAAATTATATCCTCTAATGATAAAAGTCAAAAGAGGATTGTGGATAAAACTCAATAGCCTATATTTACACTTACTTCTCTGATAATCTAACTCTGACTATGAAATAATTTGGATCTTTATTTCACAAACTTTGCTATAACAATTTATAGCACGTATATCATATTGATAAGGAATCTTGCATAGTATAAAGAAGAAGCGTTTGTAGTTTCAAAAAGGTAGCAAGATAAATTTAAAAGCTTTAATATCAGAACCGGATTTAGAAAAGCTGCTATGTATTTGAATATATGAAAATATGATAGTTCTAATATCACTAGAAATTAAATAGTAGGAAGCAGATTTTCTTTTTTTGTGTGCCAGCCAGAACTGAAATATATAAATCTTGCACTTATAAATATACATTATCTCATTGTGGATGAACCAGATGGTGGTGAAATGAAACTCATGTACAAATTTTTGGATACGGAGCTGCTCAAGTTTTCCTATCTTCTCAAGGTAGAATGGGAGTGCGGAATTCACCCTCTTCTGTGAGGTGAACTCTGCCCCCAGGAAAAGATGAGTAGCTTAGAAGTCACCTTCTAAGAACTCCCGACTGTCAGCTGGACAAATGCCAATGCCTTTAAATTGAAAATGAACTGAAACTACTGCAAGAACTATCCAGGGAAGCCCTTACATGGTAAAACTGAATGAGAATTTGGGAATGATGCAAGGATACAGAAATCTGTATGTAGCTGGTAGCAGTGGTATATGGGGGGTGAGGGGTGGGACTTTGAAAGGGGGATAACCTGGGTTCAGGCAACAAGCCTGAACATCGCCTAAAAAACACTTAGAAACAATTCTAAGAGTGACTAAAAATCAGTCTGCCTTTTGTTATAACTGTGCACCAGCAGTTCTAACACTGTCAATAAGATGTTCCTCCATGGGGCAGATGGCTCCCACTGCCCTCCCCGACCTTGGAATACCACTGTTTAGTGGGGTGCATTTTAAGGACAGAAAGGATTACATAGAAAACCTTGAACTTCATTCAAGAGTGTTATTGTTTGCATTATTATTGCCATTGATACTCTGGAAAAAAATTCTAAAGATTATCAGATAAATACTTTTATTTTCTCAAAGAAGTAAGATTTTCATATAAATCTGGCTATATAATTTTAGAACTAAAAAAAGTATAGGAAGACTCTGTTGTTAGAACAGAATACTAAGCATCAATATGCATACATTTCCTGAGCTTGGTCTAGTGATATGATCCAGAAGCGGTATTTTACCATGATTCATCTTAATGCCTAGATTATTAGATTATTATCTCTGTGCTATTTGTTTTTTTGTTTGTTTGTTTTTCCTATGGAGACCTGGGCTTAATCTGAAGAAACAGGTAATTTCAAATCTGGAGCAGGGACGCCGAGCCTCGAACAGCTAGTGTAAGAAAACACAACATTTTTCAAAGAGTCATGGGGCAATTATCAAAAGGCCACAGCGCCAGCCTTAAAAGGGCTCCCACTATTCAAAACTACTACAAGATGAGCATCAAAGGGAGAATGTGAATTATGGTTGATTGAAAAACATGGAATTTATGAAAAGCCACAACTCTCCAACGTTACACAAAAAAGAGAAAAGTTAATCTAAAATACTCTACAGAAAGCCTAGAGGAGAAAGAGAAAACCCTGTGGCATCCACAGGGGACAGGCAGCGGGCCACAGAGAAGCCTAGCACTGCCTGGAGATGGAGGACAGAAAACCACAGGACCTGTGGGCTACACCTACCTCACCATCCACATCCCCCTCTCTCAGAGCCCCTCGCCCTAGCCTTGGCTACTGCAACAGACAGAACCTCATGCTGTGAAAAATGCCAGTTACAGAAAATGTTACAGTCTTAGCAAAGGAAAAGGATCTTAGTGTTTTCCCGAAGGAGCGCTGTGAATGCCTTGGCATGTATGTTATCACCCTCCCCCATGGCCCACCAACCCACCCCTTACAAGTTGCCTCTTGCCATTTGCTGACTTGGAAATCCATGATTTCACCCACCTCCAGCCCTCACCTGAATTAGAGGGGTATTCTTTTCCTTTTACTTTATTTTATTGAAGTATAGTTGATTTACAATGTCGTGTTAGTTTCTGGTATATAGCAAAGTGACGCAGTTATACATATATACATTCTTTTTCCTATTCTTTTCCATATGGTTTATAGCAGGACACTGAATATAGTTCCCTGTGTAGAGGGGTATTCTTAAGTTGAAGCGTGTTGAGAAGGGAGCCTGAAAGTTGATGTGTTAAGGAAGCGCATTGTGATGGTCAGGCGGCCTCAGAAGTAAACACTCTTATCCTTCCTTCCTATCAACATAATTACTAGTAAACAACAGATTCTAGCTTTACTTTGGAAGTCTGTGGATTTTCTTCTACACTAAGGTCTGTGTGAATGTATATATTAATAGCCACTTTCCACCTGCAAAGGAATTAAGTCCACTATGAGCTTGTGGCACAAATTGTAAGAGAATGATACAAGGCGGATATTCAGTCACTGAATAAATGAAAGTTGATTGTATTTCTGAGAATGTGCTTCTTCACCGTGTTTCTCAGTCTGTTAGATGAGACCATTACAAAATTCTTATGATGCATCTTGCTCCACTCAATGATATGGTTTGACCTTGTACAGGCCGCTTAACCTCCATGATCTTCATTATATTCACCAGTAAAGTGAGGTGAAAAATTCCTAACTCATAGAGTTGTCATGAGAATGTAAAAATTAGACAACAAACTAATATCTACAACAGGGGATGACATAGAGAAGGTGCCCAATAACCATTAGTTCCTTTCGTTAGTAAAAGTTGAATATAGAATTTGTGAGAGAAATAATGTACTGAGCATCCACTACCAAAGCACCAAGCGAAGGTTCAGGTGCCTTACCTGCAGGCTCTCATTAGGCATCGTAACAACTGTGGTACTATTATCACCTTTTGCAAATGAAAAGCCTGAGGCTCAGAGAAGAATATACATTTCCAAAGGTCACATAGCTCCTAAATGATGGAGTTGGGATTGGATCTTAGTTCCATCAACTTCAGAGATGGCTCTTCCTTGCCTTTCTGCCTGGAAACTGAATTGGAGAATAGAAAATAGAGCAAGTTGGGAGTACAACTGGAGGAAAAGATTATACAAGAGCTTTCCAACCATGCTACAATTTTATTAGAGGAAGAGACTGGGATTTGAGTAAGAGGAGTCCAAATTACAGGGCAAATGTTTTGCCTTATCCTGGGGTTCTTGGCCTGAAGTCACCATGGCCATGATGGCCAGTAATAAGACTACATTATTGGGCTTCCCTGGTGGCGCAGTGGTTGAGAGTCTGCCTGCCGATGCAGGGGACACGGGTTCCTGCCCCGGTCTAGGAAGATCCCACATGCCGCGGAGCAACTGGGCCTGTGAGCCATGGCCGCTGAGCCTGCGCGTCCGGAGCCTGTGATCCGTAACAGGAGATGCCACAACAGTGAGAGGCCCATGTACCGCAAAAAAAAATAATAATAATAATAATTAAAAAAAAAAAAAGACTACATTATTCTACTCAGGCCATTTTGAAGACATAAAGATATTTTGAGTCCCCATTCTATATAATATCAAACATATTAAAATGATTCTCATCCCATGATAAATAAAACTTAGTAAACTTTTGAAAGATACTTTTGCTTTTGAGATTGTTTAGACTATGAGTAACAATGTACAGCATGCTATGACGTCTCCAAAAGCATCATGCATACTCAGGATTCTTGTGACATAAGCACAAGACATGAGCCTACAAGTTTATTTCAAATGTGATGATATTTTAATGAACATTAAACTTCTCAAAAATTATCAACTTTGGTAGATTTTGTATTTTGTAGGTGTTTAATAAACCTTTATTATTTTAAATTTTTCAGTTATTTTAATATTTTGAAACTAATATTTTTAAGGTTTTAGACCCTTGAAAAGTATATAGTTCTAGACTTACACTTTCCAATATGGTAGCCACTAGCCACAAATGGCTATTGAGCATTTGAAATATGACTAGTGTGAATTAAGCATGCAGTAAGAATGAAATATACACTGAATTTCTGTGACTTAGTACAAAAAAAGATGTAAAATTGCTCATTAATAATTTTTATGCTTATTATCTGTTGTAATGGTAACATCTTTGATATATTGTCATAATGTATATTAAAATTAATTTCATCAGCTTTTTAAAACTTTTTAAATGTGCCTACTAGGAAATTTAACATTATACATATGGCTTGCATTATATTTCTACTGGACAACACTACTCTAGACATGGATCATCATGTCTAATGGTTAAAATTGTCCTAATCCTTTACATGAGTTTGGTGGTCCATTTGACCTCACCTCCACCCTGAGAAGCTGCATACCTTTTGGCATATAGTAGACTTTTCTCACTATAATATTAGAAACGCTAAGAAATACATGTATTATTCTTATTATCTTTATAAAGAAGTTTTAATTTATAGCTATGACAATTTTCACAGCATCTGTGTTTTTGTTTTTGTTTTGTGGTACGCGGGCCTCTCACTGTTGTGGCCTCTCCCATTGCGGAGCACAGGCTCCGGACGCGAAGGGTCCGGACACACAGGCTCAGCGGCCATGGCTCACGGGCCCAGCCGCTCCGCGGCATGTGGGATCTTCCCAGACCGGGGCAGGAACCCGTGTCCCCTGCATCGTCAGGCGGACTGTCAACCACTGCGCCACCAGGGAAGCCCAGCATCTGTGTTTAAGAGAGAAAAACAAATACTTTCACATACACACATACACATATATGAATTTCATACTTACTCCTTCCTGCACAGTTTGAGAGTAGATTTACTTATCCAGAATGTATATAAATAAATGGACTTTTTGCTTAGTTTTCAACATTTAATGAGTGTCTGCTGTTTGTTCTAAGCACTTATTTGTATTAATTCATTAAATCCTCAAAACTATAAGATAGGCACTATTACTAGTCTCATTTTATAGAGTGGGAAATGGAGGCATTATGAGGTTGAGTAACTTGCCATGGTCACGTAGCTAAGAATTAAATGGACCTGGGATTCAAACCCAGGCAGTATGGCTCCAGAGGCTGTGCTTCTACCATTATTGAGTCTTCCCTCTCGTCAATGACAGTTTTTCACTTTCTAAAGTGAAACGCAGAGTGATTTAAATTAAGGTTTAATGATTATTTGGTACACGCGTAGTTTCTGCAGTAGCTTGAAGAATCTGGATACTGCACCTTTCTCCCTCCCCCTGTAAATAAAAGTCTCTCCTTTGGCATTATCATCTGGAGGCACATCAGTGTCACCAAGACCAGTACAGGTGTTCCACTGGCATCATAAGATCTAATGGTTCACCAGAATTTGCACGTTACGTGGCTTCTAATCAAAGACAGCAGACACTATTTAGGACTCTTTTTTAAAACTTTTTTTGTTTTATTTAGCAAAAATACGTCTTGCTGAGAACCTAGATGCCAATTTCATGTGTATTAAAATATCGGAATTCCCTTCAGAGATTATAATGGGAATGCTGGCAGACCCTTCCGTGCCTCAGGTTTGGGTGGGTGGTACTACTGTATATATCCGTTGTCATGGCATATTTGTGCAATAAAATTAAAATCTTGGTCAGGAATCAGATAGAAGCTTGATATTTTTGATTCACTCTTTTCTGTTACTGCTTATCATCCTTGACGTTATATTTTCTTGGCATCTTGAAAACAAGGAATCTGGTTCCTATTCCTTTAGGCTATGTAAATATACCCTATTTATATTAAAATGATAAGCAAATATATAAAGTTGGAAAACATGACCAAAGAAAACATTCTTTTCTCTCTCTTTACTAAACACGCTGCTACACTTTTATTATTGCTAAACTTTGCCCATGACAAAAAGAGCCTTCTTCACATTTGAACATATTCAGAGACTCCTTTCATGTGGTCTGAATATATTCTATTGTAGATATTACTGTGTTTATAAAAATATCAAAGCACATATTTTACAACACATAATATGGCAATATATGTTTTAGTATTTGTGGATGATGTTACCATATTTTTCTTTTTTTACAGTTACAAGTATTTCAATATTTTGCCTTACAAAACAACTAACTTTTAAGACAGCAAAACAAAGTGGAAAGGAGAATCAGGAAGATATGGATTTGAGTCCAGACTTTATCATTGACTAGCTGTGTGACTTTGAACAAGCCCTCTACCCACCTGATCCTAAGTTTCCTTCTATTTACAGAGGGATGATAATACCTACTTCCAAGGGTGGTTGTGAAGTATACAAAATTAATAGATATAAAAAACCTCATAGTGGAAACTCAATAAACATTACCTCCCTACCCCTCAATCTCTTTTCTCTCTTTTCTCTTTCACCCATTTAGCAAGTTCAGTTAAAGGCAATTTATATGTGAATGAATATTCATTTACAGTTTTGAAAACTACTAATAAACCACACTAAGAAACATCTTATTCTTTCTATTTTAAAAAGCAAGTTTATTCTTGCTTCTTTTAATGTTTACGTTCTGTCTATACATCTTTTGGCTGGTGTCATATTTTTGGAAGGCATTAGTATAGCATGGGTTTCAGATTACAGGTTCCTAGCAGATAAGAACTATTGTGTAAAAGACTTTAATTCTAAATATTACATCATAACATTCATGCGTCAATCAATATTTTCTTCTACTCTTGGGTTTCTTGCAAATGATTCCCTTTTAACTGCTATGATTGTAATATAATAGCAAAATATATTTATAATGTATATTATAACTGTGAAAGTTGTATGTATGATGTAAATTGCAGATTAATTTCTGATTGTAGCAGATACTCTTGGTGCCTACCATCTCATCCCCTGGGCTAGGGCTTTAATTTTAGCCATAATCTCATATTTGTGTACAGAGTCCCACCTCAAACAAGTGTGCCACCTCTGCTTTCTCCCTGCCAAGCTAGGAAAGGTACTGGAAACTACTTGACCTGTGCATCTGATAGACCTGGGAGTAGAGACTTATCAACATCCAGTCCCAGGCAACCCTCAAGCAATGAGGGATGGGGGTCACTGGATAAATGCCTCAGCTTCTATCTTTCCCAAGGCTGGAATGCATTTTGTACCCTCCTCAGAAATACTTATGGAATCAAAACCCTGTGTTTGATTCCCAATTGACTCTTTTTTTTTTCCACATCTTTATTGGAGTATAATTGCTTTACAATGGTGTGTTAGCTTCTGCTTTATAACAAAGTGAATCAGCTATACATATACATATATCCCAGTATCTCCTCCCAATTGACTCTTTTATTGGTTTTTCCTCCTTCTCTACCCAGCTCTCTCTGCTCCCTCACCCCTGCTTCCTGGGATCACCTCGTAAATAAACTACTGACACTAAAGTCCTTGCCTCAGGTTCCACTTTCAAAAGAACCCAATCTAAGACCCTGACCTTGCAGTTCTCTTCTTAAAATTCTTAATGGTTTCTTTTTCCCTCAGGGTGAAGCCCAAACTCTTTAGCAAGATAAAGGAGACGCTTCAAAATCTAAACTATGCTTAATCTCCTACTGGCTGTCCCACAAGCCTCCTAAACTCTAACAGCCTTCAGCAACTTACCTTTCTGGTCTAGTCTATGTTCTCACATGCCTTTGTATCTTTACAGATGCTTTTCTCGGCCCAGAAAACTCTTTTCTCCCTCTTTTCTCCCTCTTTTCTCCTTCCATTTTCAGTTCACTAGTACCACCCCCGCCAACAGCCCAATCAGGTATTTCTATGCACACAGCATACGCCCATTATATTCACCATTCCGTTTTACTATAATTGTAGCTTCCCATCTAGGAACTGGTAAAAATTGGTGGACAACTATCACGCCTCAGTTCCTGAGCATTGTCAGTAAGAAAAGAGCTCACTTTGAGGGGAAAGATAATTAGGTGGAACAAAGTTGTCATTGGTGATAAACTATGTTAGAAGTAGGAAAACATTGACTGCCATTTTTTTTCAGAGCCTTAGGTGGCTCTGAAAATCTTATACAATTTTTTAAATTAATGTCAGAATTCAGGGAAAAAGGAAGACCGTAAAGAGACTGAGTTAAATAAAAGTTGTATTGCTGGATATTCTGAAAGAAACTGAGGGCATAAAACAGTTTAGGGGGGTGGGAGATAACCAGGTGATATATATTTTTTCTCTGTACATATATGTTATATTATTTATATATTACATATGATATTATGTATATATGAAAATTGATATATCTATATCTATCTACATAAAAAAAAGAAAGTACTTAGCAGAGGTATACCATGGAATCTCAGGAGTCGCAGCTATGGTGTCCTTTAGGCTGCATCAACCAGCCTCATACATGGGGAATGGTTGGTCAGGGTCATTTTTCACTGTATGCTGCAGTAGGTTCACAAATTTAGCAAATAAAAATATAGTTTGAATTTCAGATAAACAATAATTTTTAAAGTATAAGTATGTCCCATATATTGCCTGGGAATACTTGTACTAAAGAAATATTTATTTATCTGAAGTTTACATTTAACTGGGCATCTTGTGTTTTATATGGTAACCCTATCTGGGAGCCTGGGAATCATGGGAATATTCATGTAAGAAAGAGACTCACAGCTCTAAGTCTCTAGTCTCTTACTTGAAGCCTTCTAGATAAAGGGCCTCAGAGAGGCCAGGGTTAAAGCAATCTAACTGGTGGACTAGAACAAAGAATTACTACTGGTTCATTGTTTTTAGACCATATAACAATACCCAAACAGGCCTGGGAAATAACTCTGTGCTTAACCCTCCCTCTTTCTACAATATGAACCCTTAAGAGCAGGTACTATGTTGTATTCATTTCAGCAGGTACTATGTTGTATTCATTTTCAGATCATAGAACGTATGGCATGTAGTAAGTATCATATGTATACATAAGTAAAGTGCATATTTAGTATATAATGTATATTAATATTTGTGGATATACGTTAATATATAATGCATAATGATTTATTAACTCAGAGAAGGAAAACTAGAATGTGAAAATGTTATTTTTGGTAAGTTATTTACTTTACAGTGTCATTTATTAACTCTTAGTGTCACGATTCAGATTTTTCCAGTTATTAGCCTCCATTTTAGCTCCTATTTCAAAACATTCATACTTAGAACTAAAAGGTACCTTTTTAAAAACAATTTCTACTCCTTTTCTTTTTTATTCTTCCAACATGATTAAAGTAAATGTTTAAGAATATATTGATTCAGCTCTCTTTCTAGATCCTTATTCTGTAACGGAAAAAATCACCTGTGTGCCGCGGTCTTTCCCTGTCATGGATGCATGCCACAGACTTGGAGAATCCTTTTCTCTTTTTAACATTCCATGTAGTTGTCTAAAAAAGCCCACTAGAATTATTTTCCAAAAAAATTAGTCAATATTAGAAAAATAGAATCACAAGCAAGAGGCAAAAGATCACAATGGCTAACACAATATTGAAGGAAAGAACAAAGTTGGAGGACTTATACAACCTGACTTCAAGGCATACTAGAAACCTACAGTAATCAAGACAGTGTGACACTGGCAAAAGAATAGACAAATAGATCAGTGGAACAGAATAGAGAACGTAGAAATAAACTCACATATAGGCAACTGATTTTTGAGAAAGGAGCAAAGGCAATACAATGGAGCAAAGATAGTCTTCAAAAATGGTACTGGGACAACTGTACATCTACATGTAAAAAAAAATTGAGTCTTAGCAAAGACCTTACACCCTTCACAAAAATAACCTCAAAATGAATCACAGACCTCAGTGTACAATGCAAAACTATACAAATCCTAGAAGATAACATTAAAAAAAAACCCTAGATGCCCTTGAGTATGGTGATTTTTCAGATACAACACCAAAGACATGATCCATGGAGTAATAATTGATAAGCTTGACTTCATTAAAGTTTGAAACTTTTGCTCTGTGTTCGACAGTGTCAAGAGAATGAGAAGACAAGCACAGACTGGGGGAAAATATTTGCAAAAGACACTTCTGATAAAGAACCGTTATCCCAAAATCACCAAAAACCCTTAAAACTCAACAATAAGAAAAGAAACAACCCAAATAAAAAATAGGCCAAAGACCTTAACAGACACTTCACCAAAAGAGGTATACAGAGGGCAAATAAGCATATGAAAAGATGCTCCACATTATATGTCATCAGGGAAATACAAATTAAAACAATGAGGTACCACTAGACACCCATTAGAATGGCCAAAATCTGGAATACTGACAACATTAAATGCTGGTGAGGATGTGGAGTTACAGAAACTCTCCTTCATTGCTGATGGGAATACAAAATGGTACAGCCACTTTGGAAGACAGTTTGGTAGTTCCTTACAAAACTAAATCTACTCTTACCATACCATCCAGCAATATTTATCCAAAAGAGTTGAAAACTTATGTCCACACAAAAACCCACACATAATGTTTATAGAAACTTTATTCCTAATTTCCAAAACGTGAAAGCAACCAAGATGTCTTTCAGTAGGTGAATGGATAAACTTTGGTACATCTGGATACTGAACTATTATTCAACATTAAAAAGAAATGGGCTGGGGCTTCCCTGGTGGCGCAGTGGTTGAGAGTCCGCCTGCCGATGCAGGGAACACGGGTTCGTGCCCCGGTCTGGGAAGATCCCACATGCCGCAGAGCGGCTGGGCCCGTGAGCCATGGCCGCTGAGCCTGCGCGTCCGGAGCCTGTGCTCCGCAACGGGAGAGGCCACAACAGTGAGAGGCCCGCGTAATGCAAAAAAAAAAAAAAAACCAGAAATGGGCTATCAAATCATGAAAAGACATGGAAAAATCTTAAATGCACATTACTAAATGAAAACAGTCAATCTGAAAAGGCTACATGTTGATTCTAACTATATAACATTCTGGAAAAGGCAAAACTATGGAAACAGTAAAAAGATCAGTGGTTGCCAGGGATGGCAGGGGGAAATGAATAGGCAGCGCACAGAGGATTTTTAGGACAGTGAAAATATTCTGTACAATATCATAATGATGGATACAAGTCATTATACATTTGTCCAAACCCATAGAATGTACTACACCAAGAGTGAATCCTAATGTAAACTATGGATTTTAGGTGACTGTGATGTGTCAGTGTAGGTTCTTCAGTTGTAACAAATGTGTCACTCTGGTGGGAGACGTTGATAATGGAAGAGGCTATGTATTTATGGAGGAACGGGGTAAAATGGGAAATCTCTGTACCTTCCCCTCAATTTTACTGTGAACCTAAAATGGCTCTAAAAAATAAAATCTTAATTAAAAAAAGTCACAAGCATTCTAGGTGGAAATGTATAACAACCAACTAATTCTCATAAGAGTAGAGGTATTAGTTCATAACTTTTCAACTGTACTGCATAAAGACATTATAAAAGTGTACCAGTCCTCTTTATTATCTTTTGGAGAACCGTATCAGATTTTGCAAGGTTTCCAGGAACAACTCTCTGGTATTTTCAGAACTGGGCTGGGGCTCTGAAGAATAGACTTTTGTTTTGAGATTAGTCACAGATATCATTTCACCTCTCAGTTCAGTTGTTCTTTGTTCTAGAATGAATTAGACATATAATTTAACAAGGCACAATGAACACATAGATGAGTTGAAACCAGACTTCAAGGAAATGGATGGGTGAATTGAAGAAAGATAAGGCTTTTTGCTTCATTAGTGTCTTTCCTGATAAACACTCATAAAGATGGTTCTTCCTTGTTGAAAAGTAAGAACAATCTAAAATAATGATTTTTTTTGAGTTTTAAAATTTAAAGATTTTCTTTAAATGGTCTATCATTAAATATTTGATTGATAGTGATCATATCAGTGAGTAAAATTTCAACCACAAAAGAATAAAAAAGAGAATATTCCTTAGCAATGGGATTACAACCTTAGTTCCCCAGGAAATTTAACAGGTTTGATTCAGATATGATTTTTAAAATTTGATTAGAACCTGAAAAAAAGCCTCCTAAAATAATTCCCCCAAATTTGATCTATTTGGATTTGAAACATGCTCCCTATTAAAATCTGATTCTTTTGTTAACAGGACTTGGAATGCTGCATCTGTTAAATCATAATAGTAAATCCTGGAATCAAAGTTAGGATAATATTTCAAATCCATCATTAGTGCTTCAAATAACAAAAGCTGACATTTTGTGCTCATTTGCAGTCAGCAGGGATTTGGCAGGAAGATATCAAGTAGAGGGTTTCAGAAATTTTTCACAGAACTGATGGGATGTCTATATGGTACTCCCTCTGGTGAGGAGCAAACTTTTGTAACCGTTGTGAATAACAAGATTAAAGCCAGTATGTGCCTGATCAGACCACTCTTTTGCACCTAGAAAATGACAGTTATCCAGAATCTATAAAACTAAGTGGGCAAAATACCCATGGTATCCATGTAGGCTTTATCACTTTATTTTTTCACACTTGATTTTCTGTGTTGGATCCTTGGCAAGTGAACAGATCACTACTCACTACACAAATCTCCTTTTTATACTTGATATCTTTTTAGAAAATGAACAGAAGACAACTAATGAGAGCATGGCAGTCAACTTCTTTTCTTCTGATTATCTTTACATATGAAAACTAATATAAAATAAACGTTATTTTAAACATTTTTTTATTTAAAAAGATAAAAGTACCTACTATACATATATTTTATTTAAAAATAAAATACAGTACTGACTACAAAGTAAGCATTTTTCTAAGTTACGGGGATGTAGCAGCCAGAAAAACAGGGGCTCTGTTCTTACCTAGCTTAGGTGTTAATGGGGAGATATGCATGAAGACACGAACAATGTGGCAAGTTGTGAGAAGTGCCCTAAAGAAGGATAATAAAGAGTAAGGTGGGCAGGGGATGGTCAAGAATGACTAGAAAATGGTCAGCGTGGCCTCTTTGATGTCACATGAGGGAATGAACCTTTGTAGCTCTGGGAGGAAAGAGCATTCCGGGCAGAGAGATTAGTCACATACAAAGATCCTGTGCCATGAATGAACTTGACTTGTTTGAAAACTTGCCTATTTGGCCGGGGTGGGGCAAGGTGCCAGGCAGAGAGAAGTAGGAGATCAGGTCAAAGAGGCAGTGGATGGTCAGATTATAGAGGAATTTGAAGGCTGTGATAAGGATTTCACCAGGGGCAGGTGGAAACAAATAGAAATGACATGATCTGATTTGTGATTTTAAAGGATTCCTTTGTCTACTACATGGAGCATAGACCATACAGGGACAAATGTAGATGCTAGGAGACGGTAATCCAAAGTCACAGGATTGTGGCTTCGACCACAGTGGGGAATTATCATATTAAGTGAAGTAAGTCAGGAGGAGAAAGACAAATATCATGATATCACTTCTATGTGGAATCTAAAAAACAGATATAAATGAACTTATTTACAAAACAGAAATAGACTCACAGACATAGAAAACAAACTTATGGTTACCAAAGGGTATGGTGCCGGGAGGGGGGGTAGATAAATGAGGAGCTTGGGATTAACATATACACACTACTATATATAAAATAGATAAGCAACAAGTATCAACTGTATAGCATAGGGAACTATATTCAATATCTTGTAATAACCTATAATAGAAAAGAATCTGAAAAGAATATATATATATATGACTGAATCAATTTGCTGTACATCTGAAACTAACACAACATTGTAAATTAACTATACTTCAATTTTTAAAATGGTTAAAAAAAAGAATGACTTTAATGTTTTTGTCATGAATAACTGGTAGATAACAATTGCATTATATTGAGATAGGGAAGACTAAAGGACAAATTTGGAGAGAACAATCAAGAGTTGGATTTCATACATGTTAAATTTGAGCTGCCCATTAAACATTGATGAGGTGATGCCAAGCTCACAGCTGATACATTGATTTGTTAATTGGAGGAATACTAAGGCTGGAAATGCTCATTTAAGAGTAATCATCTATGCATGGAATGTAAAGACATGAGTAAGAGTGACATCACCCTGGGAGTGAGTGTAGATAGAAAAGAGAAGAATTCTAAGGATTGAGCCTTCAACTGTCCAACATTTAGAGGTTGGAGAGATAAAAAGAAAAGAGATCATGGGACCAAGAAAGGGTGGTCAATAAAGTAGCTGGAGAATCAAGAGAAAGAAGAGCCTTGGAGTCCAGCTGAAGAAAGTATTTCAAGAAGAAAGAAGTGATCAGCAGTATCAGATGTGACTGAGAGGTCAAATAAAAAGTAAACAGAAATGCATGTTGGATTTGGCAACTTTATGTTCATAGGTGACCGTAACAAGGATGATTTCTGTGGAATGGTAGGTGAGCAGTGGTATGTTGGTAAATTTTAAAAACTGACCATCTGGGCAAAAAAATACAAAAGCTCTGATTTGAAGCATTTTCCAATATCCATGGTGTAAACACTCCTACCATTGCCAATTTCAAGCTGCCAGCATGACATTTGAATGTGGAATTGGAAAACAATGTGCACGGTTGGCTCTTGCAAGCCAGCGCAAACCACCCTGGCGCACAACTTCTGGTGTGGATAAAAAAATTTTAATTCTATTAAAATATACATGCAACAAAGTAAAAATAGCTTATTTATTTATTTTTAAGGTACATTGAAAAGGTTTATGATGTCTAGTGATAAAAATGTATATTCCTGGGGCTAGTTACAAGGTCTTGCCAGTTATGGACACCATAAATGGGTTTAATATTTGGTAGAGTAGTTTTCTAACTAACATTATTAAAATGTCTTTACATATTCTCAAGGTTTCAAAAGAGAAAAAAGAAGATCTCTAGATTTGATCTTGAACATATATATCTTGATATTTATTTCTTTACTGGTATTTGTGCAACATAGTGGGTTTGTTAGCCCTCTTTTCTGTCCTGGTGTGACAGTGCTGAGCACCTAGTGCACTTATACATGGAATTTAATTTGTACCTTCATTTTTAAATACTTTTTTTTTCTTTTTTTTGGGCTGTGTTGGGTCTTTGTTGCTTCTCACTGGCTTTCTCTAGTTGGGGCAAGTGGGGACTGCTCTCTGTTCCAGTATGCGGGTTTCTCACTGCGGTGGCTTCTCTTGTGGAGCACAGGCTCTAGGCCCTCAGGCTTCAGTAGTTGTGGCTCACGGGCCCTAGAGCGCAGGCTCAGTAGTTGTGGCGCACGGGCTAGTTGCTCCGCAGGATGTGGGATCTTCCCAGACCAGGGCTCGAACCTGTGTCCCCTGCATTGGCAGGTGGATTCTTAACCACTGGGCCACCAGGGAAGCCCCTTAAATATTTTTTTGAAACTTTACTGGTAGCATGTGTTCCTTATAGAAAAAAATATATAATAAAAATAAGCAAAATAGAATATACTTGTACTTACAATGTACAAAGTATTGTAACCCACAATACATAAAGGACCTCTAAGAATCAATAAGAAAATGATAAACAACCAGTGGAAAGACTGGCAAATTAAACAGGAATTTCATACATAAGAAAGCTCAAATGGCCTATAAACATATGAAAAGATGCTTAATCTAATTAGTAATCAGAGAAATGCAAATTAGAATAATAAAGTGACATGGTTTCACACCTACCAGATTGGGAAAAAAACTTGTTTTTTAATTGGACAATATAAATTACCAAGGATATAGAACCAGAAAAATTCTAATGGGGGTATAAATTGATATAACCAAATTGAAAAGCTGACTGTCATTAATCAGCAAGGCTGAACAAGCACACACATCTTACAATCCAGCATTTCCTATTTCCCAAAGAAATGCCTACACATGTACACCACAAAACTTGCATGAGGATATCTAAAAGAGCACTGTTTGTAGTATAAAGAAAAAATGAGCAAGCATTAGAATAGAGAAGGAAACTTAGGTAAATTTATATGATGGGATATTACTAGCAGTGAAGATAAACACGCTACTGCTACACACATCAAATTAGATGAGTCTCAAATATGTAATATTAAGTGAAAGGAATAAGTCACTGATGAATATATATAGTATGATTTATCCTATAAAAATGTTTTTAAAAACAGGCAAACAAACAATATACATACATTGGGGGTTAAAAATAGAAGGAGATGGAAGGGGCTGATGAACATAAAATTCAGGATAATGGTTACTTCTGGGTGGAGGAAAGAGGAGATGAGAGTGGAGAGGGGTACACAGAGGGTTTCTATTTTACCGATAATGTTTTTTTATGCCTTAACCTTGGTGGTAGAAACATGGATGCCCATTTTATGATTTCTAAACTATAAAACGTTTGTATGTTGTTTTGCGTGCATGCTGTTTTTCATTTATATGTCTAACCTATAGCATAATATTAGTGTATATGTACCAAACATAAACAACTGGAGTAATAAGAAACAGTAGACAGACTTAAAGAGTCGTTATCAGGAATCTAGATAAACAACATAGATCTGATACATCGATAAGAATGGGAATGGAAAGAAAAAATGCAAAAGACAATAGAAAGTATAAAGCTGTCAACCCTGATCAATGGAATAAGAGAAGGGAGGAAACTGAAGATGTCCCCATGCTGTGAAGCCCAGCTGATGCTGGAACACAGCAGCATCAGAAAGGAAATGACTTAAAGCAGGCTGAAGTAGAATGGACCTTATTTGGGAGCAAGGTCAGAGGCAGAAAATAAGATTTAATAGTCATCTAGTTGTTAGGAAAATTGACTATACAGTAGTGGATACATTGTCCCAGGAAAAGAATGTGAAATAACAGCATAGGTTATGAGGAATTTCCTTAACAGGGGAAAAGAAGAAAGTTAAGTAAAGGAAGTCTTGCCCTCCTCCAATTTATTCTTCACATTGATGCCAGAATAATATTTCTAAAGCACGAATTGATCATGTCACCTCCACTGGCCAAAACTCTTTATAGCTTCAGGATGATTTCCAAACTTGATAGCTTGCCAGAAAATGCTACTTACATTGTGATCATATATCCAGCCAGCTCCATCTCCTGTGACTGTCACCAAGACAGCTTATATTCCAACCTCACTGAAGGACTGGGCCCTTCTCCCACAGCTGCACAACCTTGATGTGACTTTCTCTTCTCACTGGGTAAAGTGGATCATCATAGCACACCCAGTGTCTCCTCTTGGAAGCCTTCCCTTAACTCCTCTCAGTTGATCAGGCGCCCCACTTCCCCACTTTGTAGAAACCTTTCCCTGGCTCTATGATGCATGTGTCATACTCATTTTTAACCGTTTCACTTTTTGTCTCCTGCTTACAGACTGGACTTTCATTTCTGTATCTGCATTTCTTAGCTATAACTGCACCACGTGGGCCTTTAATAAAGGCCCGCGTGGTGCAGTTATGTGTGCTAAAGAATATGAATGTATGCTAAATAAATGAATGGATGATCGGATAGGTCAATAATAAATGAACCAGCCAAAGAAGATGTGAGGACAATGTATCAGGAGAGATTTTGGAAGGGGCATGAATGGGCAATAGTATCATGTTACACCCAGGCTATGGGGAATGTGAAAGGCAAAACACTTTATCTAACACTGAGGCAGTCAGTGGAGAGCTCTGAGAGTTATGGTTCAGCAAGTGGTTTGATGAGAAGCCACGAGAAGGCTGGGAGAGCGTGGTCAGGGCACTGAGGGTTAAGTGAAGCATGGAGTCATTGTGTGTGATTAATCTTAGTTGTGAAGTCCAGTGACTAAAGGGAACAACAGCGAGGTCAAGGTCAAGCAAAGACTTTTAGTAGAGTATGTACACACACATGCTGGGGAGAAGCAGTGATGGAGGCTGCACTAAGAAGGAACCACTAAAGAGCAAAAGGGTCCTGGGGGCTGGAAGGTGGGTTTGCATCAATGGCACCAGTAGGCATGGATTCTGAAGAAAGGATGGGATTATGATTGCAGAGAGAAATTGAAGGTTAAGAGGAGAGGAAGAAGATGAAAGCTTTTTTTTTTTTTTATGAAAGCCTTTTAAAAGTCAGAAGTCTGCTCAGTATTATGTAACAACCTAAGTGGGAAAAGAATTTGAAAAGAATAGATACATGTATACGTAAAAAGAAAAAAAAAAATTCAGAGGTGGGATTATACCCAGAATGCTGAGGGTCTGGTTGGAAACATCTGCATTAGGAAAATTGCTTGAGTATAAATGGGGTAAGAGAAAGGGATTTAACTGAAGGGTGAAGGTCTGGCAAATGCAGCGTGCTTACAGTTGTCGGGGGGGTTTCACCACATTATAGCAGCACTAGGGTCTGGAATGTATGTCAAAAGCTACTGCTCACAGCTAATGAAGATAAACCATCCAACCTGCCATTTGCTGCCATTTCCAAAGCGTCCAAAACACCTGTGTAGTTCCTGTCTCCCAAACCTGCTGTGTAGAAAGTACTCAGCACTTAATCCAGACACCTTCCTTTGTTTAAATGTTTAAAGTCCTCTTGGTTCACATCCCTTGATACAAACAATAGCACATTTGCCCTGTCCCTGCCCCCAATACACACCAAATGTCATACACTGACTATTCTATTACTGCGGTAGTGATGGCTCAAAATTTGAAATTACTTTTTATACGTATATTCATGTTTCTGAGTTTCTGTGTCTGTATGTTAAAATAGGTGGATGTTGGGCTCTAACCAGTGATTTTGATGGCAGCCATAAAATATTATTTATGAATATATTAAAACACTCTGTCCTCGATTTTCCACCTCCTGCCTTCACGGTTGTGTAATATCTACTTGAGATCTTGATAACTTACTTTTTGAAACTGCAATGGGTTGTTGTATTTAACGTTGTTCAAAACAAACTCCTCTCTCAGATGTCTATAAAATCTCATTTTTGTAGCATAGTAGTTAATCCCCGGCATCAGACTGGCTATGTCTAAACACTGGTCCATCACTTTCCAGTTGTGCGAGTTTAAGCATGCCACTCTCTCTCTAAGCCTCAGTTTCCTTATCTGTAAGGTCAGGATTAGAGTAGACCTAGCTCATGAAGTTACTGAATAGAGTAAGTGAACCTGGTGCTGGCAATAAGGGTATTCAACAAACACTTATTCCTGGTAGAACAATTATAATGCTATTATGATTTAAAAGGCAAGCTTGCTCTTGCATCACTTTGCAATAGGTTTTTTTTTTTTTTTTTTTTTTCTGTATGCAGGCCTCTCACTGTTGTGGCTTCTCCTCTTGCGGAGCACAGGCTCCGGACGCACAGGCTCAGCGGCCATGGCTCACGGGCCCAGCCGCTCCGCGGCATGTGGGTTCTTCCCAGACTGGGGAACGAACCCATGTCCCCTGCATCGGCAGGCGGACTCTCAACCACTGCGCCACCAGGGAAGCCCTGCAATAGGTTTTTAATAAGAAATAACATATATCTCTCTCCCTCATCCCTTAATCTGGTGGAATAATTGGTCATGTTATTGTGAGGCCGAGACAATCAGTTTCTGATACGTTAAAAAAAATCTGAAAAATGATGTTGGATATTTAAGAGTTTCATAGCTAGTGAAAGTCACGTGAACCATCATATCCAAGGTATTCCAAGGAGTTAGCATTACAAAGCTGAGGCTGCAGGAGTCTTCCTTTCAAATATGGTTAATAAGAACACATTGAAGGTATGAGCTGTACGGCCGCCGGGTTTGATGTCATTTTTTTAGCGGTTGCCAAAGAAATGAAACCTCTGTAATTTAGGGTGAGTGAGCTGGGAAAGAATAAGCAAACTAAAAATTGTTAGTTGATTTCAGGGAATGAAGTTGGTCCTCTGGAACCATTTCTCTTTAATATTAAGTGACTCTCAGTTGCTGCTCCAAAAATCGTGACAATGTCTTTGAATTTCGTTTCTGTAAAAAGACTGGGACTTATTAAACCCACCACAGCCCCAGCTTTCAGGACCATATTAGGCATTTGCGAGAGCCTTGCCCCACAGAACGTGATCTAAAGGCTGCCAAAATGAATGGCAAAGAGGCTGCGTCTCAGGATATCATTAGTGGATTACTGCTATCTATAGATTATGTTAAAAGGTTATTTAGCACAACTGTAATTTTAAGCCTATTTCATGTGCCTGGCATTGAGAAAGCAATAAAAATTTGAGTTGCCAACAAACTTTCTAGAGAGAGCACAACATTTACAAAAGTATCAACAGAAAGTCACCATTAAAATTCAAGTGCTCACAGAGATTAGAGAGCTACAGATCCTAAAATTTAGAGAACTGAGTAGTTGTACATTTTATAATAAAATTAGTTATCGTACAAAACCATGACCACGACATGTGAATGTTATCAAAACAACTGACCAGATGATTTTAAAAAGTAAGAAAAAAGTCCATTGTCTGGTGTCATGGAAAACTGTTTTCTGACTGAAATTTTACTTACCTACCCATTATTTTTAAACTAGCTAAGCTCATCATTACAAAATAGTTTAGAGATCTCAGAGCACTCTCCTCTATGCTCTGAAGAGATGGAAACAGATTTTTTTTTTATGTACTGAATAGGCTTTTGATTTAGTACTACTATTATTGCACTGAAAAATAATACAGCTGTTTTTACTGTTGGAGCGCTCTGAGGAAGAATTTTACCAAATGTATCAACTAGCTGCCTTATCATTCAAGTGTATCTTGGAAGACCCTCTTTTAGGCAACCATTGATTAATCATCAAATATTTATGGACTCCCACTCTGTGGCAAGCCCAGTGCTTGGCATTGACAATCACAGACATGAACAAGACAGGCATGGTTTCTGTTTCCTAGGGCTTGCACTCTGTTGTGGAAGATGGGCAAAATGTAAATCATTACGAGAGAGCTGAGAATCTTGCCAAGACTGAGTACAAAGCACTGTGGGAACACTTAGCAAGAGAATTAACTGATTTCCAGCAAATAAAAATAGACATTACATTTAGATGAGAAGTACCTCAAAACCCCTTTTATTGGAAGTTCTCTTCAGTACACTGCACAGAAATACTTCAAAGCTGTAAAATTTGTATACCCTGCCACCTCCCCAAAATGATTTGAGGCAGCTAATTTTTCAGTTAGCAAATTAGCCTTCTCTATCTGTAAAACAAACACCAGTACTTTCCTTTCTCTTACCAATAAACTTTAAACAAGATAAGCAGCCCCAATCTTTGTTGCTAAATGTAAACGTCAGAGTACTTTGAGCTAATACAAAAGAGCAATGAGCTCGTTCTAGAAGGCGCGGATCTCTGCAACTCCTTACATGTACCGCACTTTTAGTTAAAGGTCTGTCTTGATGTCTGCTGCAGCAATAAATATTTTTCCTTTACCACATGACAAGCATTTAATTGACAATCTGATAAATGCTACCAACAAAAAAGCTATCAGTTCTTTCCTTCAGTGTTCTATCATCAATTATCTTACCATTCAGAATATCCATAAAATATTCAGATCACCATGTAATAAGAAGTTGTGGCTGTGTGCCACCGTGAGGTAGCATATGCTCAGCAGCAAATGCTCAGTGACCTAGGAAGTGTGCCTTCCTTTCCTAACACATGCCTTGGACAATCTTAACAGAAGTTCTGAAGTGGCAACCAAAACACACTTCCTTCCCGACAGATGATGCATCCTGTCATATTTTTTTTAGAAAAGTGATTTAATCATTTCAATGAAATGTTTTTTGGAAACAAAGTTGAATTTTAGCAGTTTACATACTTTCTACCTGATTCTTTGCTTCTTTCACTTACTTGCCTTGTGAATGACAAGGATACAAGGGAGAGTATATGAAATGCTAAGCTCTAGTTCTATAAGAATATATATCTAAACGTAAATATAAAATCATTCATCCTCTGTGTATTTTTCCTCTCTCAAAAGGTTCAGGAAGGAGTCAGGGCCTTGATGATCTGATCTCCTAGTTTCCTTCAGGACTATTTTTATGTGAAATAAAAGTAAACAATTTGAGAAAAAAATGGACTTAACAGTCTTATAGAAAGAAGATTGGACTTTGTCACATGGGTTTGAAAAGTTAAAACCAAAGGGAACTACAGGAATCATTTAGCCAAATCCTCTTGATTTATACAGGAAAAACTGGAACCAAAAGCTGTTAAAGAGATTGCCCCAAGCTACACGGCTGGTTGGGGACAGAAGTGAGAGTAGGTTCCTGCCTTCTTGGCTCCTGGCTTAAATTTTACCAACAATGTTGGTACTTACGAACCTGTTTCCTATTTGTAAAGAAGATTGGTTGAAATTAACAAATGATAATGATGACTGAAATTAAAGAGGCGATGTGACAGACTAGAACAAACACTAATGGAAGGAGTCTGAAACCCTGAACTCATATTGGGTGCCGTGGCCACCTCTGGCCTAAGATAACTCCTGCCCCTTCAACTGCCATGTCAGAAAAGTGACACCCTCTCTCAAGTCTTTATCTAATTATACAGAAAAGAAAATGAAACCCTTTAGGGAAAAAAAAAGAACAAGTAAATTCAAAACACAATATAAGTAACAAAACCAAAGAGCAAGACTCAAAACTTACTAGTGTAGTTTAGGCCTTAAGAATTCAGGCATCACACATCTGAGTTCACATTTCACCTCTGCCACTTCACACTGTTTATTTAGTTCACCTCTCTGCCCCTCACTTTCCTCATCTGTCAAATAGATTTAATAATATTTACTTCATAAGGTTGCTGTTAGGACTGACCAAGATTGTGTATATAGGACTGATTTATAACACTGGTATATAAACATGAATCAATTTAACTCTTTTCCATAATTATCTCACTCTAAATTGTGGCAGTTCCTTTGATGACATCATAGTCACATTCCTTAATTTTAAAGTCACTTTTGGTTACAGAATACGATGTATTTGTATATCAGAATAGTATATATATCAGCATATAAAAAGCTGGGCTTGGAGTGGACCATGTGAAAACAGGAGCAGAGATGTGCCTTTACACTTTTTCTTTCTTTCTTTCCTTTCTTTCTCTTTCTTTCCTTCTTTCTTTCTCTTTCTTTCTTTCTTTCTTTCCTTCCTTCCTTCCTTCCTTCCTTCTTTCCTTCTTTCCTTCTTTCCTTCTTTCTCCTACTTTCCATTCCCAAACCCATTCAGCCTCTAGAACCCAGTCACTTCCGCAGTGTCTCTGTTCCCGCAAGAATGCGGTGCTGCTCAGGTGATTTGCCGTCTGTAGGTGTAAGGAGGTGGCGGCTCTGGCATCTCAAGGTGTCTCTGCCTGCTGCTGGAACACAGTGACCGGTCCTCTTTCACCTCCGCTGCTGTTTATAAAGCCTGGGAGCCTGGTGTTCCAGGACTCCCTGAGAGCTGTGCAGAACTGGGAGGGAGACCCTCTGCATTTTGGTCTCTCCAAGCACCTTTGCTCTGGCAACCCATACGGGCTTCTCGCCTTCAGAAATCTCTAAACTGGGAGTAGACACCTCCAGTCCTCAGGGGGTGTTAACCATTTCCAGCTTCTGTGAGCTTGATGTTTTAACAACTGCCCCACATGCACATGCCAGACATGTCTTGTTCTGGACAATCTGATAAAATGCTTGAGTCACTTTGCCTTGGCCTCCTGCCCCTCCCCCATCACTTCTCCTACTCCCCAAATCATGCTGTTCAAATACAAACCACTGGAAAGAGTCCATAGCCCTCAAGCCCTTCTATTATCAGGCTCCTACACTTCGGGTGACTATACACCTGCCTTTACCACCCCAGGGACAGGTACTAGACAACTACGGACAGTCCTTATGCAACAGAGCCTGTAAAATTATTTAAACTAGCCAATCGAAGCCTGATTGCCTTCCCTTATCTGTTCTTTCCTGCATAAAACACAATAAAGCCTCTTTCCCACAGTTCCCCCTTCTCCCTTTGCCCCATGACTGACTCTGGTGCTTCCCCATGTGTCTCTCCTGGTGTAGCCTCCCCCCTCCTTTTGGGAACTGTGAGTAACAAACTATGGCAATCATCTGCTGAGCTGATGGCCTTATTATACCTCAAGTTTTCTATTAGTACACTATATTTTAAAACACAGGGAATGTCTGTCAAATATCCCTTTCATTCTCCCTGTGTTGAAGGAGCTGGGTCTACGCGTCTTTCCTATTCTCACCACATTCACCTCTGGAGTGAACCTGGGAGGTCTGAAACTCAGAAAGCATTTAACCAGGAAATAAGGTACCAGGCTTTCCTTCTTAAGGGCACCTCCAGTCTTTAATAGTGATGACCCTTCACTTAGCTTTGGGTAGGAGAAACATGTCCCACTCCTTCCCATGGAAAGGCAATATCATAACCTCAATATAAATAGTAAAGCCTACACAAGACCACAAGTCTTTCAGATTCCACTGGAAAAAAGTGGGTGGCTTTATAGATAGTGTTCTAACCAGGTATTCTGACCAGCAATTCTGAATTCCAGTCAATCACATGTTGCCAGTTACCCCTGCTCCAGGAGCAGGGAACATACCTTAATAATGGCCCAGTATTTGGACCTAGGCATAGTTCCATAATCCAGTATCATTTATCTATTGCTTTATAACAAACCTCTGAAAACTTGTTGGCTTAAGCCAACAATAATTCATTATTTTTCATAATTCTGTCCTTTGATAATCTGGGCAGCTCTTCAGCTGGTCTTGCTTATGCTTACTCATGCAGCTGAAGTCATCTGAGAGTGAGACTGGCCTCACCCACATACCTGGCGGTTGGTACCGGCTGTTGGTTGAGGCACCGCAGATCGCTTCCATGAGACCTCTCATCCTTAGGTAGCCTTTATTGGATTTTCTTTTACAGCATGAATTTCTAGGGTCTCAAGAGGATTAGAGCAGAGGTAAGAGGTCTCTTAAGGCCTATGCTGTAGCACTCATATGCTACTTCTGCCACGTGCTCTTGGTAAAAGCAAATCACAAGGCCAGCTCAGACTCAGGGGAGTGAAGAAATAGACTCTCACCTTTTTATTGGAAGAGTGACAATGCCACACTCAAAGGAGCATGGAAAAAGCACATCATGACTAATTGGGGGCCATTATTATAATGACCTTAGACCTCTTCCCTGTTTCCCCTTCTTCTTGCATTGCAGACCCAATGCTAGAAGAAGAGAGAGCGTCTTACAAACATGAGGATGAACACAATATATACTAAGGATGACCTGGGCTCTTTATGACATCCTGGAGTAGCTTCACCAGTCTTGACTTACTACCACTGGACTTCTTGTTTTGTTTAAAAATAGTTCCGGGCTTCCCTGGTGGCGTAGTGGTTAAGAGTCCGTCTGCCGATGCAGGGGACACAGGTTCGTGCCCCGGTCCGGGAAGATCCCACATGCCGTGGAGCGGCTGGGCCCGTGAGCCATGGCCGCTGAGCCTGCGCGTCCGGAGCCTGTGCTCCGCAACGGGAGAGGCCACAACAGTGAGAGGCCCGCGTACCGCAAAAAAAAAAAAAAAAAAAGTTCCATATCTGGTTAAGTCACTATGATGAGGTGTTCATATGCATAGATTCAGTTAGGAATGATTTTGCAGCAAGCAAGGTCTCTGCCCTCAAGATGTGTACATGGATGTGAATGTACTTAACCCTATTTATTCTAAATCAGTTCTGGAGCAAAAGCAAAATCTCACTTATATTCTATTACACGTATAAAGAAATTCTCCTTGTGCCTAGCTCAAAATAAATACTGAATAAATTACAGCTGTTGCTATCACAACTTTTACACAGTATTAGTTATTGTTGACCTAAAACAGACTACCAGTTATTTCCCCACCACAACTAACAAAATTATTCAGGATCAGCAGAGAATTGCAATTCGAGATCTGCAACCACGGTGAGCCATGCACAAGTCCCTGCATGGCAAAGGAAAGAGAACACTTTTATAGAGGGGAAAAGGAAGTGGGGAGGGCCATAGTAAACAAAGACTCCATGGCTTTTCATTGGCTGAGTCCTTCAGGAAAGCAGAGGAGTCTTTCTTCTTCCTGTTGGGCTCTGCTATACTCACAGGGCATGAGAGCTTCCCCCTCTAGTCTCCCAACTCTATTTGAGGGATCAAGATTTTTCTCTGAAAGCATCACTGATCAAGAGTCAGTTTTCCTGGTTTAAGTGGCTTTGTGTCCTTCAATGCCAGGAAGGACCTTTCCTGGATGTAGTGTCTCAACTGGAGGGAAAGTGCACAGACTGGAAACCTGCTGAGGTCACATGCGAGTAACAAAGAGGGGTAGGAGGAAGAATTCACAGTCACTTTTTATCTAAAGTCCATGTGTTATCAAGATCATAGACACTGGAGAGTATCTGAAGCGCCATGTCGTCATCAAAGTTGTGGTGACAAATTTCTAGTAGGTCTGGTCTGGATGTCTTGGGAAAACTGCCTCATCACATGATGTCTGCTTCAATTCCAGAAAATCTTTACAGTCAGATCACCCACCAGATGATGTGTGGCTCTACTCAGGGTTCAGTGCTTTCTTTAGGTGTGTCATGTGACTCTAACTGTTTATCTTCTGAGTTGGGAGGTGCAAGGGTTGGTTAGCAGTACCTGATAAGGACCTTTCCAGCAAAGTTGAATAGACTCTTTCTGGAGGTGTCTTTTCCAATAGACGAAATCCCTAGTGTGAAAGCTGTGATGCATAAAGTCTTCATCTCCCAAAAGTGCAGTGTGAAAATATCGCTCTGTCAAAACATGGTTATTTTTGATAGAAGCAATTAGGCCTTTGCAATATTGGAGTACCTCTCCTTTTTTTTTTTTTTTTTGTGGTACATGGGCCTCTCACTGTTGTGGCCTCTCCCATTGCGGAGCACAGGCTCCGGACGCGCAGGCTCAGCGGCCATGGCTCACGGGTCCAGCCGCTCTGTGGCATGTGGGATCTTCCCGGACCGGGGCACGAACCCGTGTCCCCTGCATCGGCAGGGGGACTCTCAACCACTGCGCCACCAGGGAAGCCCCTACCTCTCCTTTTATAAGTTGTGGATAGAAAGAGGCAGAAATCAAGTGCATTGGGCATCCTGTGACTATCTCAAAGGATAAGAGTTTATGAGTTTCAGAAGGGATGGATCTGAGATTTAGAAGGACCAACTGCAATGCTTTTGGCCAAGGTATTTGGAGGGCCTCTACAAATTTTGCCAATTGAGTTTTAATAATGCTGTTACCACGCTGGACTAAACCAAAGGACTGAGGGTGGTAAGCACAATGAAAGTGCTGTAAAACCAGCCAAACAGGACAGGCTTGTCAAAGTACCTGACTAGTAAAATGGGTTCCTTGATCACTACGTAGTTCGATAGGAGTTCCTAAGATGGGGATAGTCTTTTCCAAAAGGACTTTAGCCCCAGACAAGGCAGTAGGCTGTCTTGAAGGGACGGCTTCAGTCCAGTAATGAAAACATATAGACCATGACTATAACCATTAAATGGAGGAAGTTGTATGAAATCCATTTGCCAGACCTCAAGTTGTCCATTGGACAATTTAAAATGCCCAGGAGTAGTATGGACAGGAATCCCCGAGGTTGTACTTTGGACAAGTGGGACAAATGAGGTGGACAGTTTTTGCAGCCTTATTAATGCTTTCCCCACCAATGGGGAATGCTATCATTCTGTCACTAGACCGATGGTTTAATGCATATACAGTGGTGAGGAGTGAGACTTTTACAGTCTTCAGTAGGACTGGATTGTTATTTGGTCTGAACCAGAGCTTTCTATTTTTATCAAACCAACAATTGTTGAATTTACAATCTTGTTTTTCCTTTTCTGAGGCCAGCTGTTGGGATCTTCTAGCCAGTTTTTCTAAGTTATCATTTGGGAAAATATCCCTTTATATCATGACAGAGGTTTAGCTGCTGCTGGTAGCTTTAAGGGCAGCATTCCTTGTGGAAATGTCAGCAAGGTGATTTTCCTTAGCTTCCAGAGTCAAGTTTAGAATGCCCAGGCATCTTAATAATAACTAAAGCAGCAGGTAAAAAGTATTGCATCCAATAATTCCTGAACATGAGTCATTTTTAATTTTATTTCCACTGTAAGTAACGAAGCCATGTTGCTTCCACAACATTCTAAAATCATGAGCTACTCCAAAATTATGTCTGCTATCAGTATAAATATTGGCAATTTTGTCCTTGGCTAAAGTACAAGCCTGTGTAAGAGCATATCATTCAGCCTGTTGGGCCAAAGTAGCTATAGGTAACTTGTAGCCTCAACAACATCAAAGGAGTTACAGTAGCATAGCCAGCATCGTACTTGCCATTGTCACCTTTTAAATAAGAACCATTATGAGAAGTCAGTGCTACCCAATGGAATTTCCCATAGACCCTCATGGGGAGTCAAAAGGTGACCCATCAGTGTTAAGTAGTTGTGAGGGACTTCATCAGTGACAGAGCAGAGGAGCAGGGTTAAGATTATCACAAAGTAAAAGAGTTATGTAAGGAGCAGTTAACAAAAGGACTTCATAGGAGGTGAGGCAGGCGACTGAGAAATGTCATGTGATGACAAGTCAGGAGGGCTTCTACTGCATGAGGTACAAAAAATGGCTAAAGGAGGTCCCACAACAATTTCTCTACGGCCTTAACCAAAAAAGGAGTGGCCGTAATTCCTCTAAGGCAAGAAGGTAGCCCCGTGCCACAGGGTCCAGTTTCTGGCTATAATACTCAATGGACTGATGAAGGTCCCTGAGTTATTTGGATGAGTACCCCCAAGACATTCCCTTCCTTTTTACATACAAAAAGGGAAAAGGGAATCTGATAACTGGGATACCCAAGGGCAGGTGTGTTGATCAAACTCCTCTAAAGCCCTAAAAGCTATGTTGTCCTGTTCTTCCCATAAAATTGGGTCAGGGTTGTTGTTCTTTAGTAAAACCTTCAGAGGTTGGGCCGTAAGAGAGAAATTTGGAATCCAATTCTGGCAATAACCAACTAACCTGAGAAAATCTTGCAGTTGGCACTTAGTTTTGGAGTTTGGGAAACTTAGGACACCATGAAGTCTATCTGGATCTAAGTGTAGCCCTTGTTCAGATGCCCTAAATATCAAACCTGGTTTTGGGCAAACTGCAATTTTTCTTTCGTGACTTTATGTCCCTTTAAGGCTAAAAGCTTTAGCAAGTTGATGCTGTCTTCCTGTGAGGAGGCTTGAGAAGGAGAGCAAAGAAGCAAATCATCCACATATTGCAACAAAGTAGAACCTCTAGGGAAATTATATCATCCAGATTAGTCTTTAGGATTTGTGAGAAATAAGAAGGACTCTCAGTAAAACCCTGAGGCATTTCTGGTGAAGTGAATTGTTTTTATTCCCAAGTGAAGACAAAAAGGTATTGGCTAGCTTCATCAACTGGAATTCTAAAGAATGTACTGCATAAATCAATTACAGTAAAGAAGTTGCTTCCAGTGGGAATGGATGTTAGTGGTGTATGAGGCTTCGGAATAGCAGGGTGTCCAGGGATAACAATGTTGTTTATTGCTTGGAGGTCCTGAACAAACCTTTACCCTCAGCCCTTAGGTTTTCCCACTGGTAAAATGGGAGCGTTACAGGGACTAGTACAAGGGATGATGAAGCCTTGAGCCTTGTAATCTTCTATTATGGACTTTATGCCTTGAAGGGCTTGTTTACTTAGAGGGTATTGATTAATTCTTGGAAGAGGTTTTGAGGGGTCGATCCAAATCTTGATGGGAGGTGTGCTGTGAATTTTGCCAATGTCAGTTTGGAAGTTTTGCCCATAAGGAGAATGGTAGCTGATTCAATAGGGACAAATGATCATTGTTTCCAGAATCAGCTCTAGCACTGTCAAAGATGAAGATGGAACAAATAAAAGATGTCAAAAGGTCATTTAATTCACATGGTTGGCTGCTCTGATGACCACTGTCAAGTTCTAGAATTACTTTCCCCTTTTGGAAGAAAGAAATTCTGGCATGATATTTGTCTAAAAAGTCTTGGCCTAATAAATGGATGGGGTGGAGGAACTAAGAAGAAAAGGCTGTGTATCTCTCAAGAGGCCTAAACAAAAAGGAATAGGCTCAGAGAGAGGAATCTCTTGAGGTTCATTAGAGCTCCCCACTATGTGAATTGTTCCAGTACTCCAAGGCAAGGGCTGTTTTATAGTAGTGGGGTTGAGCACCGAGTGTCGCTCTGGTGTCAATTACAACTGGAAGAGATTCGTTCTCAACCTGGAGAAGTGTTTCTCCAAGCCAATTAAGAGGGAGGGTTGGGAAGAGCCCCTGTAGTTCATTGGAGCCCCATCAGTGAGAATTGGGAGGATGTTGGAAATGCTGGTTAGAGGGCTGAAGGTGCCTGAAGTGCTTAAATTTGTAACAATCTCTTTTTCAGTGTCCTGGCTCTCTGCAATAATAGCAAACACTAGGCGAGTTTTGGCTTTGGTTAGGGGCCTTCAGTTGCTGGAGTTGAAGATTAAGAATTCTGGTGATCTTCCTTAAAGGTGAGTCATCTAGAGTATGAGAGTGCTGGATTGCCAGATTCACTAAATCCGGAGTGGACAGTTTCCCGTTCCATTCTGATCCTTTTTACTAGAAGGGAGAGGTCCCAGTGCAGCCCATTAATAGAGTTAAAAGCTACCTTGGTGGAATCAACATCTAAAGGAAGACTAGAATTTTCTTTAAAAACGATCTGAAGTCAATTGTAATAGTTATGAACAAGTTCATCAGATTTTTGTGTGCAAGCCTGAATTTTGTTCCAACCAACAGGTTTTGGAAAAGCCCTGGGGATTGCCTGATAAATTTTCCTAGCAGCTGCCCAAGCCTGATAATATAATAAGTTAGCAGGCCAGTCTCCTGGTTGTAATTCTAGAGATCTTTTAATACTTTCCCAATTAGCAGTTTTCATCCAATTCTGGCCCTGGCCTCCACTGACAAGTGTATGATCTAGCGGATACAAGTTGGAGAAACCAGGTTGATAAGTTTGAATAAGCATATTAAATGCCTCAGCAAAGCTGTGAGGATCTTCAGTTACTTTGGGAAGATCATTGACTGTGGCTTGCAGTTCAGCTTTAGTCCAGGGAATATGAGAAATTCAAGGTTTATCCTCTAGATTATCAGAAGGCTTAATATCTCTTGCTGCCTTAAAATTCTTTCTTTACCTTTAATTTTTTTGCCATTTTAATTATGATATGTCTCAGTGTGGACCTGTCTGGGTTCATCTTGTTTGAGACCCTCTGTACTTCCTGTACCTGGATATCTGTTTCCTTCTTTATGTTTTTTTTTTTTGCGGTACGTGGGCCTCTCACTGTTGTGGCCTCTCCCGCTGCAGAGCACAGGCTCCGGACGCACAGGCTCAGCAGCCATGGCTCACGGGCCCAGCTGCTCCGCGGCATGTGGGATCTTCCCGGACCGGGGTACGAACCTGTGTCCCCTGCATCGGCAGGCGGACTTTCAACCACTGCACCACCAGGGAAGCCCTCTTTATGAGTTTTTAACCAAAATTTTATCAAAAACATTTTCTACCCCTTTCTCTCTCTTCCAATTCTGGGACCCCTACAGTTGGTATGCTTCGTGCTATCCTAGCGATCTCTTAAATTGTTCTCATTTATTATTCGTTTTTTTCTTTTTGTTGTTCTGATTGGGTGATTTCCATTATTCTATCTTCCAGATCACTTATGCATTCTTTAGTATCACCTAGTCTGCTATTTATTCCTTCTAGTGTTTTGTTTTCTTTTAAATCAGTTATTGTATTCTTCAGTTATCACTGGTTCTTTTTCATATTTTCTAGTTCCTTGTTAAAATTCTCACTATGTTTATCTATTCTTTTCCTTAATTCAGCTAACATTCTTATCACTAATGCTTTGAATTCTTTATCTGGAAAATTGCGGGGGTTTTGGTTTTATTATTTTTTTTTGCAGGGGTTTTCTCTTGCCCTTTCAATTGAGACCAATAGCTCTGTCTTCTCATTTTGTTTAACTTTCTTTATGAAATTAAGTGACACTGTTACCTATTGTGGTCTTGAAGGGGTGTCCTTACCTGGGAGTGTCCCTATACAGTCTGTGTGTACCCAGTGGCTTTGGTGTGAGAGCTGGATTTGACGTGCACACAGGTCATGTCGTCCCTCAGGATATACTGTCAGCTATCACTTTGTAGGAGATGGGGCTGGAGAAGGAAAGGCTAAACCCAGAACCAGGTATGGGCCAGGCTTCCCCTCTGCTCAGTGGTCACCATGACCCTATTGGGGGCAGGGGTGGGTCCCAAGTTGCTGGAGCAGAAGCCTTGAGGTTTGGGTCCAAGCTGGCTCTGTTGCCTTTGTGTGGCCTCTCAGCCTTCCCAACAGTGGTACCCTTGCCCCAGAGGGGAGCAGTGCTGGAGCAAGAGAGATTCGTGGGGGTTCTCAGTATGTGATGGTAGCAGGCTGCCGTAGTCCAGCTACAGAGAGATGTCTGGGCTGTTTCTGATGCACTGTCAGTGTTAAGCGCCAGTAATGGCCCTCACCCTGCTCACACACCCCTTCCAGTCTGCCCACCTCTGACTCATGGTCGAATTCTTTTCTCTGTCATGGCAGCCCTCACTCCAGTGTGGAGGTGCAACATGAAGTAAGTGGGCTGGAGCGCTCACTAGACTTGGGCTGGAGCACGCACCAGGGGGTCATGGGAAACCAGTCAGCCACCCGCATAGTTTCAGTCCCCCATCTCTGCCCTGCAGAGGCTGTAAGTAATTGAATGCAGCCTCCTCCCAAGTGGAGTCTGGGCTTCCCACAGCCCACTAGTTAGTGTCAAAGGCCCTCCAACCAGCCAAGGGGGCTCATTTTCCTTGTGTTGGATGCCAGGATTGGGGCACCCAATATGTGGCTTGAACTGCTCACTCCCAGGGAGGATCTCTGCCTGAGCAACCTCCCTTTTCCTCTGAGTCCCCTGCCTGGGGCATAGGGCCCAACCTGATCTCTTCTCTTCCCTTCCTACCTGATCAGTATGTGGATCTTTCTTTCATGCTTGGTTGTACAGGAGTTTTTCTGTCAGTCTCCACTTCTTAGTTTTCCATGAGAATTATTCCACACATAGATGTATTTTTGATGTGTTCATAGTGGAGAGGTGAGTTTTACATCCTCCTACTCTGCTATCTTAATCTCCTCTTCCCATTTTATCTTAAAATTTTTTTTTTGTTTGTTTCAGTTAATCTTAAAATCTGTTTTGCAGAGGAGACAATTTTAGGCTTCTGATAATGTTTGGAAGCCTCAAAATACCAATTGAGATAGGGATTCCATTCAATTCTGGAAATTTTGGAGATATTAGAGTCTAATTCAGTTTTAAGAAAATTCCAAAAGTATGGGGTTTGAGGAGCTTCTGGGTCATTGAACAAGTGGAGGTGCTTGGAGGGTGGTGTACCCGGAGAGGGCATGGGAGCTCCACGTCCCTTCCCACATACCTTCCCCCATATCTCTTCCACCTGGATGTTCATCTGTAGCCTTTTTCATATCCTTCTATAATAAATGGGTAAAACATAAGCAAACTGTTTTCCCAAGTTCTATAAGCCACTCTAGCAAATTCATTTAACTCTAGGAGGGTGTCATGGAAACTTCTGATTTATAGCCAGTTGGTTAGATGCACAGGTAACAACCTAGACTTGCATTTGGCATCTCAGGGCAGTCTTATGGGACTGAGCCCTTAACCTGTGGGATCTGATACTCTCTCCAAGTAGATAGTTTTAGAACTGAGTTAAATTGTAGGACATCCAGCTGTTGTCCTAGAATTGCTTGGTGTGGGAAATACCCATGCACATTTGGTGACCAGAAGTGTCAGAAGTGAGTGCTCTGTGTGAGTAGTTAAGGAAGGACACACAGCAGAAATGAGATTTTCTTTACAATGGATTAAATTCTATATAACTACTAATAGATTTTCAAACTGTATAATGTAAAAAAAATACTAAACAGAAATCTCAATTAAATAGAATCAGGATATCAGAAGGAAGAGCTCTCATATTTAACAAGGATAGCAGAGCCCAACAGGAAGAAGAAAGACTCTTCTTCTTTCCTGACAAGGACTCAGCCAATGAAAAGCAGCGCAATTCTCAGAGAAGGTAGAGACACTGAAAATGTATTGCAGACTGGAAAGCCGTGTGCTCAAGTGCTCTTTGTTCATTATAAAAAGATGTGAAAAAGGCTACAGATGAATATCTAGGTGGAAGAGATATGGGGGAAGGTATGTGGGAAGGGGCGTGGAGCTCCCATGCCCTCTCTAGGTACACCACCCTCCAAGCAGCTCCACCTGTTCAGAAGGTCCTCAAACCCCATACTTCTGCAATTTTCATGGAAGTTTCATCACACAGGTATGATAGATCATTAACTCCTTTTCCAATCCCTCTCCCCTCTCCAGAGAATGGGGGGTGAGGCTGAAAATACCAACCTTCGAATCATGGCTTAGTCTTTCTGGTGACCAGTCCCCATCCAGGAACCCACAAAGAATTACTTCATTAGAACAAAAGACATTCCTATCACCCAGGAACTCCAAGGGATTTAGAAGCCCTGTCCTCAGGAACTGAGGTCAAAAACCAAATATTTGAACAAAAGATGCTCCTTGTACTCTTACACTTAGGAAGATACAAGGGTTTTAGGAGCTCTGTGCCAGGAACAGTGGGCAGAGGCCAACATATATATTTTCTATTATCTCATATCCATTATTTTCCTCACTATAAAAAAAAGCCTGGTATATTATTAAGTAAAAAATAATTTAAAACACTATAAACTCTTAATTTCAGGATGGCAGGAAAATATACTGAGTTAGTATATTGCTTTTCTTTCTTACCTCTTTTGAGGGCACTCTTTGTTAGTATAACTTTATCTGAAAACAAAGTATGTGCTATTAGAAGTTTCTAACACTAAGCTAGTCTGTGAGAACACCATTAAAAATTTTCTGTCTTTTCCCATTATTTTTAGAGAGAAAAGAATCACCTGTAATTCAAAGTGGTGGGTATTATTCTACAAAAGTCAATACCAGGATGAAAAAGCCACAGAGAAAGTTTCCTATAGGGCTTGATTTAAACTGATATTTTTCTTTTCAAACTTTCCCTAATTCCATAATTTCCATAATTCCTAATTCCATAATTTCCTAACTTCCATAATTCCTGTATGCCTCTCCCAATCTCTCCAAGAACACATACTTATCCTTATGCTTAAATTTTTTAGAGGATGACATTAGGTCTTGAAGATTTTTTTAATCTTTTGGAAACCTCTGGATGGAAAATAACAGAAACCTATTTCAATTTAGTTAAAGCAAATTAAGCTGGCCTCAGGAACCAGATCCAGGAATTCAATTCTCTCTTTCCCTTTCTCTTTCTCACCCCCTCCCCTCGTCTTTCCCTCCCTCTCTCCCTCCCTCTTTGTCTCTCTGTTTCTCTCTACACCTGTCTCTAGTGTTGGCTACATCCTTTCCTATTGCAGAGGGGATTTCCCACCACCAGAGAAAACGGCCACTGATAGCACTAGGCTTATATCCTTCCAGATCAATAACCTGAGAGGAAAATGTTTTGTTCTTGTTTTTTGTTTTGTTCTGATTTTTGTTTTTGCTTTTTTGCTCTTTTCCCCCCTCTATCTCAGGTTCAATTTGGAAATCCAGGGAGCTATTCTGGACTAGTTCGCGTCAGGTCTAGTCCCTGGGTGGGGTGATCAGGGTGACCAACCATCTAGGAGAAGATACTGTGATAGATTTTCTACAAACATGGCTGCCAACAATTCCTTCCATCTCTTTGCATGCATGACACTCCCTTCACCCGAAGAGGTATCACTTTATTCTACCCTGGAATCCACACTGATACTGTGTCTTGCTATGACCAAAAACACAGCAACCAAAGGTTACTGTGCCAGCTGTGTGTCCAGGCCTTCAGAAGCCTGTCAGTTTCTGCTTCTGCCCTTCTTGGAAGGCAGCTACCGGCTACCATGTAAAGAAGCTTGATGAGAGATCTGGTATTGGAGGAAAACCAAGGCACGCTGACCTTTCCAGGCATCCCAGCTGAGGTACCAAGTATGTGACTGAAGCCATTCAGACATTCCATCTCCCACTAAGCTCCCAGCTGAATGCTGCTGCATGAGTGACTCAGTCACCTCCACCTACACCACTTGGAGCAGAGACAAGCTGTCCTAGGACTAAGTTGCCGAAGTTGCAGTTGTCATTCTAAGTCACTAAGTTATGGAGTAGTTTGCCATGCAGGAATAGGTAACTGGCTCAGATACAGTGTGGCCAAGCCTGGGTCACGTGCTTCATTGTCTCTGGGGCCAGGAAGCAGTATCTGTTACCAGCAGGAGGGTGAGTATTAGAAAAGATATGGCTGGGTCAGCTTTTCTCTCCCACCACCTGACAAAAGGCAAGAGAAAGTTATGACCTGAGTAGAGAGGAAAGTGTCTTTTAGGGACAGGCATTCGAGTATGTCAGGAGTATTAGAACTTCCTAAAAGGGAGGTAAAATGGTGTACACTTCTTACTTGTTCAGCGTTAGCCCTGAATATACTACTGCCTTGTTATTCATGTTGCCAGAGATACCACTGTGTGACAGGAAACTGTTACCTGGAAGGCAGAGACTGGAGAGGAAGAATATGTGACCTTCAGAAAAGTCCTCTGTGACACAAACAAGGGTTTTTAAAAATTGTATCTTAAAACCTCTTATTATTCTTTCACAAGGCTTTTAAATAATTATTCGAGAATTATCTTTATCTGTTTAAAAGAGTCTAAGTTTACTGCCTTCCATGAATGGGTAACTACCTAACTTTGACACTAAAAGACTTAATAGTATTCTATATCACAACACATTCCTTTGTTCAATGTTTCCTTTATCAAAAATATGAGAGGACTTCATACCTCTGCTGGTTTTTGCAAATAAGTGTCTCTAAAGGAATTATAATTAATCTTATACTAGAGCCACATATGTAGCCTGCTAGACTTAAAATCAAAACAAAGTAAATAAAACAACATTTTCCCACCTTTTGTTATTTGCTGAAATTCTCTCTATATATGTGCATATATGTGTATATATATATATATATATATTTTCCTTTTGAATTACCCAGGAAATAAATATAATTGATATGGACACAGGCACCACCAAAAGCAGATAAAATTGGTTTACCATACATAATGGTTCATAATTTTCTTCCATGGTTGGAGAAAATTAGTAGTGTGTGAGAGATGGGTATGGTGCCCATATAAAATAGGTGGTAGAGAGATGGTCTGTGTACCTCACAGAGAATAGAGTCTACTCTGCTACCACAAGTAGATCTTGTCCTCTACAAACCAATTTAGGGATAGCAAACCCTCTAAACTCCCTGAATTGGGCAGTGAAGAGGTCACTAACCAAAATTTCATTCTCTATAATACACTAACCAGCATTCAGATTAGTGGGCCAGGAACAGACTTGCTTTAGACTCATGAATCTCTTATTTTGCAAAACACAGGACAGTATAAAATAAAAAGACAATACATCAAAACAGCAGTAAGAAAACATACCAAGGGGAAAAAACCTTTTTTAAAAAGTAGGAAAAGAATTGACCATTGGCTATATTTATCACATTATCTCCAAGGAAGACTTCTGGCAAAGCAACTTAGATATGGCTGTTTTGATGTCATCATTTTAAAGAATCTATGTCAAAAAGATGGCTTAAAAATGAAATGACACCATGTGTTGATTATCAACTACTCTGAAGAGCAAGCATCTCTGGTCTGTGCTCCATCTCTACCCCCAGCCTGGACTCACCATTAGAGGAGACATTATTTTTGGCTTTGTTCTCTTTTGTTTATGTGATGTGCCCATATTTATAAATATGCATTTCTTTTATAACCAGATAAAGCAATAATGATATTACACACACACACACACACACACACACACACACACACACAGTATGGTAGAACTGAAGTTGCTTTTAAGGGTTAGTTACTTGTTCCCCAAATTATCATAATTAAAAGAGGTTTAGTAATATTATATTTAGTAATATAATGTATGTTTATTTGTTAGCCAACAGAACTCTTCCAAATGAAATTGAAGCTTTCCTATATGGTTCAGATTAATGGAAAAGAGATGATATTATTGCTCAAGGATCTCTGTCTCCTTCATCTAACGCCCCCAACACACATAGACACATATACACACACAGAGTATAATTTAATATATACCCAATTAAATAAGGATAACTTATTCAGGAAACCTACAAAATCCTCTAGAATGGGGATCTAATCTCCTATTCAAGCCAATACTAAGACAAATCTGTCAGTTGAAAGAAAATGAGTATGACTGTTGTAACTTTAAGAGAAATAATCACATGATATGAGGTACAGACCATTTAATATGCAAGTACGTTCTCAGAGAATCTAGAAACTCTTTTCTTTCTTTGGGTTGCTGGATGACACTTTTTGAGTAATTGATAGTAATAAACATGAAACTCCTAGCTAGACATAATTTATCTGCAAAACCTTTTCTAACCCCCGCCTTAAAGCAAAATGTGTAGATGAAGTTAGTTTTAAAAGTAGAAAGGCTATATTTATCTTTTTGAGGTCCACACACTCTTTTAAGACATCTCAGTGACTTTGCATTCCTCTTAAGATAAAACCAGTTTCCTTCAAAGGGCCAACCTGGCTTGGTCTGCCCTGGCCCACCTCCCTCTCACCTCCTTTTCACCCCTCCTCTGTGGCTGCTCTCCAGCTGCAGACCCCTTAAGTACACTGTCTCTTCTGTCTTGACCATGCCCGTTACACAAAATGCTGCTTCTGCCTTGGCCATGCCTGTGGACTCATTCTCGACCCCTTACTTTAAAGGCTCTCCTTCAGATTTTAGCCCTGTCTTCTCTTCAGAGTTTACTCCCCTCCCTAAACAGTTTCTCCACCATGCATTCTCATAGCTCACTGTTGCAGTCCTTCAAAGCACTTTATACTGTTGTAATTTTACATTCGTGTGACCATTGACTAATATCTGCCTCTCTCACAAAACTCTAATTTCCATGAAGGCAGGGGCCATGTTTTTTTGCTCATTATTGCATCCCAAAGGCCTAACATAGAGCCTGGACATGGTAGCCGTTAAAACCTACTTTAACTAAATGAATGAATCAATTTAAATAATAATTGCTGTTATTCTAGATTTTAGGACTCAGCCTACACTAAAATTAATGGTGTATTTGCACATTTCCACCCACCAAAATTCTGTCTTACTTCTCTTTTTTCCTGACATCTGAGAATGTTTCATGAGATCAGTATACTAGGACTATTTTTCCTCTCCCCATTTATTTTTTAATCGAGTCACACAATTTAACTCACTCTACAATTTGGATATTTAGAAAAAGGAGAGTACTTTTAATTTTGTCTAAATTTAATCTAGTTGTCTTCTGCCAATTACCACCACCTTCATCTGAAACTCCCACACATTGGTTAGCAGTATAAAAATATGGCTTAAAGTCTAGTCAAATCTAGTAATTTCAATAGTTCATTCAGAGATCAGTCTCTCATATATGCATGTGCAATCTCTCAGATAGCCCCTCACTCCTGTTTCCCTCCTAAAGTCCGAGTCTATGTTTGTATGTCTATGATTTCATGACAACAGAAATGGAATGGAGACTCCAGTCATGATGCCCTGTGCTTTCAGCAGGGCAACGCCATTTGTCCATTAGTGTTTGCCTTGCTGCCATTTGTGCCTGGAGTGTGATGCCCGGTGTAACTCATTGCTTAGTCCGTCTGACTGTGTCGAAGTTCTTTGACTGGTAAACAAAGCACCTTGCTCCTATGTGTATCTAAAGGTATCCAGCGTATCTAAAGGCTACTGTTCACTGATTTTCTGCCAAGATAGCCATCAAATAAGTTGACACCTTATTGATTGTCTTGTGTCAGCTCTAAAACATTCTTCTCTGATAAGGGGTAATATCTGCTAATAGGTTAATGTCCAAAATATACAAAGAACTCATACAACTCCATAGCAAAAACAGCAGCAACAACAAAAACCAATCTAATTTTAAAAATGGGTGGAGAAACTGAGTAGACATTTTTCCAGAGAAGACACAAAAATGGCCAACAGGTACATGAAAAAGGGTTCAGCATCACAGATCATCAGGGAAATGCAAATCAAAGCCGTTATGAAATTTCACCTCACACCTGTTAGGATCATCAAAAAGACAAGAGAAAACAAGTGTTGGCAAGGATGTGGAGAAAAGGTAAACCTTTTTCACTGTTGGTGGGAATTTAAATTGGTGCAGCCAGTATCTATGGAAAACAGTATGGAGTTTCCTCAAAAAAAAACCAAACAAACAAAAAAAACAATAGTACTACTATATCATCCAGGAATCTCACTTCTCGGTGTACATCCAAATGAAATGAAAACAAGATATCAAAGAGATATCTGTACTTCCATGTTCATCATAGCATTATTTGCAATAACCAAGATACAGAAATAATTTAAATGTTCTCAACAGACGAATGGATGAAGAAGAGGTGATATATATGAATACTATTCAGCCATAAGAGAGAAGGACAGCCTGCCATTTGTGACAAGGTGGATGGACCTTGAGGGCGTTATGCCAAGTGAAATAAGCCAGACAGAGAAAGGCAAATATTGCATGGTATCACTTATATGTGGAACCTAAAAAAAGCTGAACTAATAGATATAAGAGACTGGAATGGTGGTTACCAGGGGCTGGAAGATGGGCGAAAAGGGTAGTTGTTGGTCAGAGTACAAACTTCCAGCTATAAGATGAATCAGTTCTAGGGATCTCATGTTCAGCATAGTGATTATAATTAATAATATTGTATTCTATTCTTGAAAGTTGCTAAGACATTAGATCTTAAATGTTCTCACCACAAAAATTAAATGGTAGTAATATAACGTGATGTAAACATTAACTAATGCTACGGTGGTAGTCATTTTGCAATATATATGTGTATCAAATCAACACATGGTACATCTTAAGCTCACAATATTGTATGTCAATTATATCTCAATAAAGCTGGAAAATAAGCCAAAGCGTGCTATAATTTTTAAACTTAATATTGTGGGGAGGTTGATACCTCACCTTGGCTCCTCTCACCTGGTCCATATTCTCAACAGCTATTTACACAGCCCAGGTAGAAGTTCACATCTGGTCTGCTTATGCACATATAGATGCATAAGTGGGGAAAGACTTTCAGCTCTTCCCTGGCTTGGGGACATGTAAGTTGTCAGGTTTAGGATTTTATTCAGAATGGAACCAAACCAGGTTGATTTCAGAGAGGCCTACTTCATAAAAGCCACCCGATATGAGAAAAGGTGAGATAGCATAGAATTTTGACAGCTCACTAAAGGAACTTTAGAAGCCATGCTGCCCAGATGTTTAATTTTACAGTTGATGAAACTACATCTTCGAGTGGTTAAGCGATTCACCCAAGACCACACAGGGAGTAGATGTCAGAGCCTAGATACAAACCCTAGTCTTTCCATTACCAGCCCCTTGGGTCTTTCCTCTATACCACACAGCCTTTTGGACTCATCATAAGGTGGGATGAATTGAAAAGGTCACCCAGGGCTCAGGCCTCGGTCTTCACTTCAGAGACTTGCTATTCTTGCCAGAGAAGGTTAGAGAGTCAAGATACCCACACCTGACTTCCTTCACTCGTCTCCCAGAAGTAAGAAAAATGGGAACCTTAACACTAAGGATCAATTCCTAGTGAGTCAAGAGATGAGTAAAGAACAAAGAAATAGAAAGACAGAGAAAAGAGCGAAAAATGAAGGATGTAAGGGAAGACAGGAAGAAGGAAGGAAAGCAGAGAGGGAGGGAGGGAGAGCAGAAAGAAGGAAGGAAGGAAGGAAGGAAGGAAGGAAGGGAGGGAGGAAAAAGAGTATGTGCAGGTGAAGTAGAATATTACTAGAACCCACAGGATCACCTCTGGCCACCACACCATTCAGTGGCAAATGCTTCTCTCTGTCTGAGTCAGGGAAAGGAAAAGAAGGTTGTAGAAAACTGTGCTACTCTAGTCAAGACCTGTTCTGGTGGGAACAGAACAGGATTAGAAATGTTGAAATTAGAAATGGAGATACCAGAGGCAACTTCTGCATCACTCAAACTGCAGAAGATCTACAACTATCCAGAGAGTCGTAAGGGAGCACACGGCCGTACGTTTAATTTTGTTAATCAGTTTGCATAGCATTTCAAGATTAATGGATGGAATGTAGTTTATAAATGTCAGTTATAGCTATAATATTCACCCTGTACCATAATTTAATTCAGTGGAGCTAAAGGCTAGTAAATTTAGAACCAATAAAAGGAAATACTTCCTCCCATTGTACACTTCACCCCTCTGAGACCGTTGCCAGGAGGTCATTGACATGGTGCCAGCCTTGAGAAAGAATTTGACAGGCCTCAATTAGATATATATCTGGGTAGTCAAAGGGAAGGTGATTTAAGAGTTACAAAATCTTGTGTGGATGCCAAATGTCCCACTGAATCCAGATACTCGGCTTCCAGCCGGGAAACAACCTAAAAAAGGACAAAGGGACCCCCTGGAAATAGCCGTCTCCAGCCTTCTGAGAACTGTCTCCAAGTCTCCCTGAAGATTAGGTGTGGGGCATCTTTGAGTCAAAGGACTCCTCTCTCTCTAATCCCTCTAACCCCTCTAACCTCTAATGTGCCTTCTCCCATTGAAGAAGTCCATCTTGGAAACAATTCCCACTGGTTTCCACCTCAATTCTACCTCTGTATCAATAACTTCCTTGGAAATAAAGAGACGGCAGAAAGCCCTAAATACTCTTCCTTCCCATTTTAGTTCAGAGCAGGGTCTAGTGAGAAAGTCTTTACTAATGTGCCTAGATCCATCTAACCTATGTATTTAGGGGGGCTTGCCCCTAGGGGCAGTTTGGAAATGCCAAACTGAAAGAAAGACGAGTACGTCTGTCTTCTAGAGTAGGCATCCCCCCATATTTACATATTGAAATAGATTGGTTAGTTATACACGTTATTTCTTCCTTTTATTACAACAGGGCATTATCCTGTTTCTTTAAAGTTCTCATATTATCTCTGAATTCTATTTTACTTTATTTTTTAAATTTTATTTATTTATTTTTCATTTTTGGCTGCCTTAGGTCTTCCTTCCTGCATGCAGTCTTTCTCTAGTTGCAGTGAGGGGGGCTACTCTTCGTTGCGCTGCACAGGCTTCTCATCGCTGTTGCTTCTCTTGTTGTGGAGCATAGGCTCTAGGCACACAGGCTTCAGTAGTTATGGCACATGGGCTCAGTAGTTGTGGCTTGTGGGCTCTAGAACACAGACTCAGTAGTTGTAGCGCATGGGCTTTGTCGCTCCGCGGCACGTGGGATCTTCCCAGACCAAGGATCGAACTAGTGTTCCCTGCATTGGCAGGCGGATTCTTAACCACTGCACCACCAAGGAAGTCCTGAATTCTATTTTATAGTGGTAAAGGGGATTTTACAAAATATTTGTTGTAAAAAAGGAGCATGACATCAGAGGGTTTAAGAACCACAGATACAGTGCACGAGTAGCAACATTCACATATACTTGAGTGAAATTTTCCCACTGAGTATTCAGTTTCCTGCTCTGTATCTCAAAGTTGCTTTCCTCAACCTCACTGGTTGCTTACTCAGGCTTCTACTTCTGTTAAATACTGACTTTATTGCGTTTGGTTACTTGCTATTGCTACCTTTATTTTTCCAAGTTCTGGATTTCTCATTAGTTTAAAGGCCTTATTCCCTTGTCCTGAAGTCAAAGCCCTTCCATGTGACTCCTAGTAGGTCCTTCAGTATCTTAGAGCAAACTGTAGCTGCAGGGGTTTTCTCAGGCAATAGTAGAAATCATTGATATAGGGGTTAAGAAATCAAAGTTGGAGAAATATTTGTTCAACTCTGAAGAAATTATTGAACATCTCTAAAATTTAGTTTTCTCATCTAAAAATGTAGACACTAACATCAACTTCACTTGGTTGTTTTAAGGATTAAAAGAGATACCACATGTGAAGGACTTAGCATGGTATAAACTGTAGACATGTGGAACTCTTTATTCTCTGCTTTTAAATTACTTGTGTGATTCTTTTGAATATCAATTATATATTAGGCTTTTAATAATATCCATTTCTTGCAGAATTTTGTCATTAAGACCTACGAAACTCACCCCAAACTGAATCTGAAATGCACTTACCAGTTATTGGAGATACACTAGTGCAACTGTTTATTATTTCAATTTGATCTTAATTAACAGGGTAAGAGATGCTTTTGATACAGCATGAACGTATTTACTTAATTCTCCTATTCAGTACTCTCAAGGGTGAAAGCTTCTGCTTTAGTGCTTGGTCAAGCCTTAAACTTTATGTATTTTGGCACGGCTCAGTAACAGAAGTGTTCATGGCTGAGACTGCCAAGTACACAGAATAAATATAAATTTTTATCAGTACAGTAAGTGTTCATAATACTGTCAGTGGAAGGCTATGCAGTGCTTTTATGATTCCAAGTATAAGAAAAGCAGCAAGGCTTGGGTGTGGCTGTGGATCCTTCTAATCTAAGCTGCCTATGCCCACAAATCACTATGTACACATAATAATGCCCATATATTTAGCATGGAACAAGCGAGGAACCAAGAGGCCAGGGACCAGGATCTAATCCAAGCTTCACCAGGACTCTCTATGAGCCAGATAAAGTCCCCAACAGTCTTACTGTGATGAGTCTTATTACTGGTAGAGATCCACCTTCCAGGGCTGCTAGGAGAAAAATAAGTGAAGTATCACATGTGAAAATGACATCAAAGTTATAAAACATGACTATACAGTTGTGATGGCCTTCAAGTTGCTGCATTATTGATAAAGAATCCAGAGATTTTTCAAGTAAGCCAGTTGCATTAACACAGGCTATGGGATGATGCAGAATAACCTGTTTTACATTCAGAACCATCAACTTCAGAGGGATCTTCAGAAGTCATGTTGCCTATATCATTCTACTTCCAAGAATTTCAATTTTAACAAATGAAGGTAGCAAACAAACCATCCTTCAGACACTCTCCTTAGAGTTGATGACCTACATTTTTACTGTCTATCAACTAGCAAATCCTGGTTAAGCAAGATCTGTGCTGAGCTATGAAACATCTCTCAAGAAATGAAGGTACCACCACGTGTATCCTAGGAGAGATTCTAGTGTAGTGAGGAGAAATCAAATAAGGTCACAGACAAGAAGAAACAGCCTCTATAAAGCAATGCCTCCTGCAGCAATTTCAATCTGTTCTTCTTTTCTTGATCCATCCTATTCAAAACTGGGCCTATGCTATCAATAGCCTTGGAGCAGTCTGAGACACTCAGGCACTTTTCTATAAATATTAAATCCACTTACTCTTTGAAAAAATGAATCATGCTCCTCCTTCATTGAACGTTATTAATTTAATTCTCAAATGCTGATATTTTTGGAGCCCAGAAAGATAGCTTCTTGACCCAGAAGAAAGGACTTGAGTGAAATCAGAACCTTTTCTACCCTAGAAGGCCATTGAATTAAGATGTTATGCCTGATCTATGGTTCCTGAAGCCCTGGTGAATCAAATTTGATGATCTATTATACCTTGGATTGCTTTCTAATTGTTTTATGATCCTTCGTTTTATATCCTCAACTGTAAAAGGGCAGAGACAGCATCTTTTACTTCTGCCGTATCCCCTATAATACCCAACACAGGGCTGCCATACAGTGCAATTTTAATACATATTTTTAAGTGCTCCTAGGTAACATGAATAATTCAATAACTCTTCTGTTAGAGTGATCCATTCATTCATTCAACAGCACATGCTGTTTATCCTTTTATTTAGAAAAAGAAATATTCCGAATCTTTAAACTGGAAGGGCCCGAGGGACATTTTCTGTCTGGTTCATTCCGTGCTGAGTGGGTCTCTCTTACTCTCACCATGTTCCAGCTGGTTATCCAATTTTATCAATTCCATCCATAAAATACCTTTCTAATCCACTTCTTCCTCTCTACCTTTAGTCTTACTGCCCAAGTTCAGACCCTCATATCTTTAACCTAGATTCCTTCAAGAGCCTTCAAATTGACTTTTGCTATATCTACTTTTAAAAATTCAATTAAAATGTCTTTATTGAGTAACAACAATGTACCCAGTGCTTCCTGGGTACTGAGAATATGGACCAGATCTCTGCTCTCCTGGGGTTTTCATTCTGATGCTCAGAGAAAGACAAGGAAACAAACTGGATAACTTCAGGTGGTTTAAGTACTATAAAGGAAATAAAATAGTGATGTGATACTGACTAATGGGTATAAAGTGACAATATGTTTTTTAAGAAATGCATTTTGAGTTTGTAACATTTAGTTGAGTTTTGAAGGATAAGAAGGACCCAGCCATTTGAGGAACTGGGTAGAGAGTCTTCCAAACGTAAGTAGGGGCATGAAAGTGGAACAGAGAACGACCCAGTATGGACAGAGAATAGCACAGGTGAAAGTGTTATATGAGCTGAGATGGAGAGGTGGGCCGACAGCAGATCATGTAGCTCTGAAGACAGTTGAAAGGAGTCTGGAATTTATTCTAGGAGCAATAGGTAGGTACTAGAGAGTTTTAAGCAGAGAAGTGGTATCATATGATTTAATTTTAATAAGCTCACCCTCCTTGTCCTGAGGAGACTGGATTCACACAGGCAAAGCCTGAATCAAAATGGTGAGTTAGGAGACTATTAAAATAATCCAGGTAAGAGAAGATAGTGGCTTACACTATGGTGATGGAAAACGAAATGAAGAAAACAGTTAGATTGGTTGTATTTTGGATATTGGGAGTGAAACAAAATGAAAAATAAAGAATCACACTTAGGTTTGGGGCTTGAACATCTAGATGACTGATTTTACCATTTATTGAGACGGGCAAGGATGGAGAAAGAATACATTTCACAAATAGAACAATTTTTCTAAAACTTGAGTCTGGTTATGTTTTTTTTTTTGTTTAGTTAATATATTTGAATAATTTCCTATCCCTTTCAGTATAAAATCCAAGCTTTATATTATATCGATACATATGACATCACCTGTACTCATCCTTCCAGTCCAGCCCCCTTTCCCATCACTCCCCCACAAGGCACCTGCGGCTGCAGCCATAATGAGCTACCCACTTCTTTTTTTTACAGGCTGTACTTTCTCGCTTCTCCATACCTCAGAACTCAGTGTTTCTTCGCCTGAGAGAGTTTATTTGTTTTCTGCACCACGCGGCTTGGGGGGTCCTTGTTCCCCGACCAGGGATCAAACCTGGGCCCCCGGCAGTGGAAGTGCGAAATCCTAACGACTGGACCACCAGGGAATTCCCCCAGCCTAAAATTATTTTGACCCTCATCCTCTATGTTCTAATGTCTAACCTTTCTTTCAAATGCACCCTAGGTTACCTCCTCACTAAGGTAAGATGGGTGCTTCCCTGTGTTACTCTCCTGAGCCAGCCTCAGATAATGGGCCAATCACATTGTATTGATGGATACGCCTTGGCTGTGAGCTCGTCATCAGTAGGGAGTGTCATTCACCTTTGTACCCCCAGAATCCAGGAAACACATGATCATTGCGGAATAACGGTTTTTAAGGAAATGAAAGCTTGTGACACATTTAACACACTATCCTCTAAAACGATCAGTCTATTTATGCAATTCTTCCACCTATGTAGATAGACTGATAGCTAGACAGAGGACATTTAGAAGCCCACAGCTGCAACTTGTCATCCATCCCAATACCCCCAGGACCTAGGCTGAGATGAACTTCACCTCCAAGTCATCTTTGGAGGGTAATAAACTCTTTGGTAACTGCTCTGACGCTATTCTTGGTTTGATTTATTTTCAGCTTATTTTGATCCCTTAGGGGCATGAACCCACAACTGGAAAGGAAGTTCCAACCTGTATATATACCTGGATTGTAGCACAATCCATGTTGGTATCTAGAATGCCACCATGACACAGCGGAACGGTCTTTAGGAGTTGCCAGTGAAATCACTCTATCTAATAAAGCACATCATAGCTTGATGAATGGGCCAAGATAGATGTACCTCATCCCAGTGACAACAGTCATTTTCCTCCTTCTGGGTAACAGGTTGGGAGTCTTTATTAACTGTCCATATGTTTTTTACATACATTACATACAGCCCACCACATGCCATTCTTACACAGTTGTGTTGGTAAAGCTCTCTCTCTCTCTTCCCTCTAGCTTAGCTTCATCGATGTTTAGAAATGTGAAAAACATTTTTGCACAGAAGAAAGAATGTTATCGGGTAATTAGTTTATGGGCTCTGAGACCCTTAGACTAGCCACTACAATTTGAGACAAGATGTTTTCTTAATGAGGAAGTCATTTTCACTGTGTCAGTCATAAAACTTAACACTGACCCCTCCCTATATCTTATACTGAGTCTGTGTTGTGCTTGCCTAAATATGCTGCCAGTAGATTTATACTCTAATAACTTGATTTTTAATTAGTGAAAAACCAAGGCAGTACTAGTTAAATGTCTCACAAAGCACTGCAGATGACTCTAAATGCCTTATGATATAAATACCTTTAGTAAAATGAAAACACAAGTAGCTTTGCATATATTTATATGTTTTGCCCTTTAAGTTTTGAGTTTAAAGGCTGAAAGCAGAGGCAGTGGTAAAAGAAAGGAAGCTTCTTCTGAAGATTCAGGCATTAAATTAGTTTGATTCAACTCAACACACATTCACCAGGCGCCTGCTAGGTGCCAAGGCGTGTGCAGGTCATGGTGGGAATTGCAGAGACAGGTGACATAAAGGAACCTACTGCCAAGTTGTTCTTCAAAATAATGTATTTCCCAAGGAAAACCTTTGCTGTTCCTCTGAGTGGTCTCAGAAGACAGCTGAGGCCAGAAATAATGTATCAATTCTGGGGTACTAAGCATTTTGTTGGACTTGCTAAATCAAACCCTAAGTGGAAGTGATGCAGCTCTATTCATTATAATTCATTTCTGAAAAGTAAAGATTCATTTTCCCTAAGAAGTTATGGTATGTTTTTAAAGTAAAATATTAAAAATTCTGAAGTAAAATAATTTAAAACAAAACAGTTTAAAGGCTAAATAATCTGAATGAATAAAATAATTTATTCCATGACATTTAGGCTCTGGACTAGAATAAAATTTCTCGTTCATTTTAGCTCAAGACAAAATTCCTAACCAAGCATGATCAAAAGTCTCTCTTTCATTAGGGAACTAAGATTATGCAAATTTTCTACTCAGACCTTTGTAACAGAATTGGTGTTCAAGACTGGGAAAGAGTACAGTAATTCTGAAATTGATGTCAGCACTTCCTTCATTCTTCCAGCCAGATAGCAGCCCATGAATGCCCTGAACACAGATTTGTTGGACACCCTCTCTGTTTCAGGCTCTGTAGCCCATGCTTTAATTTCCTATTGTCTTAGGATTTCAAATACAGTTCTCGCATTGGACAGTGCCATTTTGTTCTCCCTTCATTTACGGAACAGCATGTTTTGTTTGTCTGTTTGTTTGCTTGTTTGTTTTACCAGTACTAGCATACCATCTGCATTCTGGGGCACCTCTTTTCTTTCCTTAAAGAATTATGAACATCCTCCAGACTGTTTTACTATCCTCTTGTCCCAGCCCAGCCTGGTTATTGGTCAACAGTATTGCAGGAAGCTGGAGGTCCTCAGTTGAATGGTCAGCATTTCCAAGAGGCAGTGAATAGAAGACAGACTAATGTCTCGGTGAACACTGTGGAAGACTCCAGGCCAACACTGTATATTTCTTATTGTCACCACTCCTCTGCGTGTTGGACAGGTTCTGTTTGTCTTCTATTTTGTCTTTGGTAGCTATATTAGTTTGCTAGAGAAGCCATAACCAAGTACCACAAACCGGGAGACTTAAAACAATGACAGAAATTTATTCTCTTGCAGTTCTGGAGGCTAGAAGTCTAAAATCAATGTGTTGACAGAGCCATACTCCCTCTGAGACTCTGGGTAGAATTCTTCTTTGCTTCTTCTAGCTTCTGATGGTTGCCAGCATTCCTTGGCTTGTAGATGCATCACTCCAATCTCTGCCTCTCTCTTTACCTTGCTCTACCCCTTATGTGTCTGTGTCTAAACTTACTCTCTTCTTATAAAAACAGTAGTTATTGGGATAGGGCTCATCCTAATCCAGTATGACTTGATTTTAACTTGATTACATCTTCAAAGACACTATTCCCAAATAAAGTCACTTTTACAGGTTCCAGGTGGAAATGAAGTTTGAGGGGATACTATTCAACCCAGTACATTATCCAATTCCCTTTCCTTACCCCTTCAAATGCTTCTTACTATCCAAGAGTCCTATACTCTTCTTTGTTCATTTCCTTGGACTTGTTCATGCAATTGTAACTTGTTCCATCGTGTGTAAACCCTTTCTTAAAATCTCCTCAAATTACCCAGTGTGAATATGTCATTTGTATTCTACAGGGACCCTGACTGATACACATGTCCTCCCATAAACCTCTTTCATTGCCTTTAATGTTTTAGTTTGCTTTCACTATCACTTGCTGCAGAAATGTTAAGGATAGAAAATATTGAGCCAGGAATGGTTTGCTTTGGGGCCCCACAGCCTTTGTAGAGAAGGACCATCCTTCTTGAATAGGCTTCTGCTCTTAATCCTAGCTGGACAGAAAATTTTTAAGATGTGTGGCACTAATAAAAAGAGTTCCAGAGGGCTTCCCTGGTGGCGCAGTGGTAGAGAGTCCGCCTGCCGGTGCAGGGGGCACGCATTCGTGCCCCGGTCTGGGAAGATCCCACATGCTGCGGAGCGGCTGGGCCCGTGAGCCATGGCCGCTGAGCCTGCGCATCCAGGAGGCTCCGCAACAGGAGAGGCCACAACAGTGAGAGGCCCGCGTACCGCAAAAAAAAAAAAAAAAAAAAAATGCTTGACTTAAAAAAAAAGAGTTCTAGGATAAAGAAAGCCAAAAGTGTGAGAAAGAAGATGGCATTAGAATGCTTTGGGGAAAAAGATATCAATACTTCTATGCAGCCAAATGTTTTTAATATTTAATATTTTAATAACTATGGAAAAGTGGGAAGGGGACAAAACCATTAACAAATTGGATATTCCTTTTCTAATCTGGCCACAGGAGTGCTTTAGTTTTTTCTCCTTTTACTGTGATTTATATTGACACATTCTTGAAATCCTAGAATAAATCCTTTTAGTATTCTTATATTGCACATTAATTTAGGAATTTTACATTTATTATAAATGAAATTAGTTCATAGTTTTCATTTTTAGGCTAACATTTTCAGGTTTGGGATCAGATTTATGTTAAATTTGAAAAATTATCTGGGAAGCCTTTTATTCTTTATTTACATTCTGAAACAGCTCAGCTAGAACAGGGTTTAATTGTTTTGTTACTGTTTCCCTCTTGAAGATTTCAAAGAATTTTCTTTTTTTTTAAATCTATTTATTTTATTTATTCATTTTTGACTGCGTTGAGTCTTCGTTGCTGCGAGCAGGCTTCCTCTAGTTGCGGCGATGGGGGGCTACTCTTCGTTGCGGTGCACGTGCTTCTCACTGCGGTGCCTTCTCTTGTTGCGGAGCACGGGCTCTAGACGCACGGGCTCAGTAGTTATGGTGCACGGGCTTAGTTGTTCCACAGCATGTGGGATCTTCCCAGACCAGGGATTGAACCCATGTCCCCTGCACTGGCAGGTAGATTCTTAACCACTGTGCCACCAGGGAAGTCCCTCAAAGAATTTTCTGATGAAACTATTTTGGCTTAACAAATATTTTGATAATCATTGATCAATTTAAAATTTTCTTCTATAGGAACTAATATATTTAAGTTTTATATTACTTTGGCAGTTTTGATTTTATTACAAAGATCCAATTCATTAAGATTTTTAAATAATTAGTTTAGAGCTACACATGGAAGGTAGTTATAATTTTTGAATTTTCCTGTCTCTGATTATACCCTCCTCTTCTTTCTCCATAATAGTAAAAATATTAGTAATATGATAGTAATAATACTGTTTGCCAGGCTAAGCACTGTATACATCTTACAATCTTTAATCTTCACAACAGTCCTAGGAGGTAGATTCTGCCATTTGCCCATTTCAGATGAGAAAACTGAGATATATTTTTCTCTTCTGATGTACTAATATATGAAAGATAGCAGTAGGTCTTGCTACTTCGAGACAACATTTCTCAGAGTCGTGTGGATCAGCGTGGCAACAGGCAATTCAATCCAGGCTGTCTAGCTTCAGAAACCATCCTCCTAACCTCCACCCTATGTGTATTTGTATTTCCTTTCTTTTTGCCTCTATTGGTCTTACCAGAGGTTTGTTTTACAGAGAATCGATTCTTGGCTTGTTAACAAACCATCTCTTTTTTCTTTTCTTAAAAAAATCATTAATTGGGGGGTTTTATCCTTATACTTAGGTTTATTTTTGCTATCTTTTTAGTTTCTTGAATTTAATCTTAGGCATTTTCTTTAATTCCTTCTTGTTTAATAATAAAAGTATTCAAAACTCTGAAATTTTCTCTGATTATAACTAGTAAGAAATCGTACACCTTGCAATATTAGATTGAACCTATGAAATTGACATCAATAATTGACAGTTTTTGACATCACAAAAATGATCATTTCATATGGTTCAACCTAATGCATAATACTATTTTCTCAATATCCTATAATTATAGTTTGATATGCTTTCTTGTTTCAAGGATTATTTTGTACCAGAGGGAAATTTTTAAAATTATTTTCTAAAGTATAGCCAGTGATCTTTCTTTACTCCTTTACTCAAAATAATTTCCTTTTTTTTTTTTTTTTTTTTTTTTGGCCACACCACGCAGCACGTGGGATCTTAGTTTCCCGACCGGAGATCTAACCTGTGCCCCCTGCAGTGGAAGTGCACTGGACCACCAGGGAAGTCCCCCTAACTTTTCTAGGGTGACATTCATTGCCCACCACACCACTTCTCAATGTGTTGCCAGGCTGCCTCTATGTACCCCTCACAACCAGCCAGACTGAACCTACCTTTCCCCTGCCCACATCTCTCTTTGCTCATACACTTCTTTCCCTATGAAGTACCCTCTCTGCTCAGCTCCACTTGCTGAAAATCCTTTCTAATCTTTGAGAAACAGAGCAAAGGCACATCTTCCAAGAAGGTTTCTCTTATTCCCTCAATTCTAACTTGTACTACCTATTTGAACTTGGTTCAATTATTGAATTTAATGGCTGAATTCCAGTTTATTCATTTGTAAAATAATACTCACTTTATAGATTTCTGTGGGGATTAAGTTATATAAAATGTCTACATCAATAGAAGAGTTCCTGGCATGTATAAGGTCAATTAATTTTTTTTCTGTGCTATTCCCAGTTGACCCCCCTCCCATAACGGTCCTCCCTCTCCTGCCAAACCTCATCTCAGGGTGCTCTACATGCATAGACCTCATTTCTTCAACCCCTCCTTGTCCTCTACTCTAATTGGCTTCATGTCCCTTTCTTTCCTCTACACATGAACTACTTTCCAAACTTGTGCGTTGTCCTCATGGCATTTACTCCCATGGTCCGCATCTGCCTCTCCTCCTTGCCTGTGACTTCTCCATCACCACTCTCTGCCTCTTCTCTTACCTCTCTGGCCATTCTTTCTCTCGTTCTACTGGCAATTGTTGTTTTACCCACCTACTCCTAAGCGCAAACTGAAATTTATATTTTGCCCTTATATCTGTGCTTCTTTTTTTCAGTGAAGAAAAATATCATATAACCAGAAATCAAAGAATCATCTTTAAATTATTCTTCAGACCCAGAGGTCCACTTCCTGTCTGTCCTATTGTTTCATGTCTTTCATGTGTACCAGATCCCCACTCTCTCTCCCTTAGATGGCTCTAACAGGTTTCTAAAACTACTAGCTTCCTCTTCCTTTCTTATTTAGTACATTCTCATTGCTGACTGAATTATAATTCTAGAACATAAATGAAGTGTGTTTTAAAATTTTTTAGAGCCCACCTTTGCTTAGAGTTTATCATGAACACAAATCCCTCAAAACATACTTTTCTGAAACACTCCAGTTATTCATTCTTTAGCAACGGTTTTATCAGTTGGCCCATAATTGCAATAGAACTTTCGTGTCTTTGAGTTGTTTGAAATTAAAAGCTGTAATTTCTCCTTTATAGTTTCCAATGAACCTGTTACAATACCTGACAGGTAATCACTCACCAACACTGTTGTCAACCTGAATCCTGGAGATAAATGCTACCATTATTGAGTGCTTACTCCATGCCTACTACTCTGTATGTGCTTGCATATGTTCTCATTTAATTCCTATGTAATAAGTATTGATACTATCAAAGTGAAGCAAGGATCCACAGCTAATAATCAGAAGAGCTAGGATCTGAATCCAGGCAACTACAGAACTTGCCTCTATAAATATTGCATTATTTACATAGTGCACATGTTTGTCGAGAAAATGCACAAAGGACTAAAATGAAAACAAACGTATATTTAGAATTCTACTATTTAGCAATTTTTTTTTTTTTTTTTTTTGCGGTACATGGGCCTCTCACTGCTGTGGCCTCTCCCATTGCGGAGCACAGGCTCCGGACGCGCAGGCTCAGTGGTCATAGCTCACGGGCCTAGCCACTCCGCGGCATGTGGGATCCTCCCGGACCGGGGCATGAACCCGTGTCCCCTGCACCGGCAGGCGGACTCTCAACCACTGCGCCACCAGGGAAGCCCTATTTAGCAATATTCATTAAATAAGAATCTGTTACATAGTTATCACATGCAAAACCATTCTGCAAGAAGACACAACAATGAATTCCTGGTGCCCTTCTTCCTGAGATCAACTTATTTTTGACTTTTGTCATTCTAAAACAGATGGGAAAATACATAAATAAATAAAAGCACAAGGGGTATTTGGGGCAACCATTCATATTGTTAAGATGATTTTTTTTTCTCTCAGTGTGTTCCTAAGTAATGGAAGAGTTCATTGTACTCAACATGTATAAAATGTTTCAGAATTTGAGTAAAAACTGTATTCGTCTACAGTAATATAATTTAGCCCTGTTAAGAGAACTCTCTTACAGAATTTGAATGTAGCAGGGTATCAATTAAAATTATGAGTTAAAATTGTTATAGACCTATTCCAGATAAGACACACTCCCTGATTCCCACATTTTGGATATGCATTTTACCCAATGAGAATTTAATCAATAAATACAAATGTAAGCACTCTAGTACCAGTAAAGGAGAGATTTTAAGTTGCAATTCTTGTCCTCTCTCCAAGTAAACAGAAAATAAAGAAATAAATAATCTAAAAAAAATAAATAAAAAAGATGGAAAACTTAAACCATAAGACACGTTATTTTCTGTGGTACTTTCTCAAAGGTAAATCAGTCAACTAGTTCCATATTTTCTTAGCACTTACAACGTCTATTTTAATGCCAGAAGCCCAAAACGGAGAAATTTTGAGATTAGCAGTTCCCATATCCCGTTTCAAAACCTTCAATGTCTCTTTTACCCCATCTTTTAACATGTGTGTTCTGTTCTTTCTCAAGCAGGAAAATCAATAAAGAAGTTACCAGAGTTAAATTTAAAGATTCATAGAAGGGTGGGAGGGAGACACAAGAGGGAGATTTGGGGATATATGTATATGTATAGCTGATGCACTTTGTTATAAAGCAGAAACTAGCACACCATCGTAAAGCAATTATACTCCAATAAAGATGTTAAAAAAAAAGATTCATAGAGATGTCTTGTAAATAAAATAGGAAAGCAATGACTATGGTGCTGATTTAGGCTCTCCTTCTGGGCAGGGTATTATGAGAGATCTAATCAGTTCCTAAGTAATCTCTAAAAGACTTGTAAGAAGAGTCATTGGCAAGATTAAACTCAATGGCAAAATCCCTGGATGCTGGCCCAAAGCAACTAGCTTTATCTCAGTTGGCTAAGTTTAAACATGCATTTACCAGCAAGTCGTACCTGCCATCTCTTCTTTGTGACCCAGTTCTTCTTATTAATCATATACATGTCTTATTAATCTAAAAATTGAAACCTTTGGAATGAATATCTTACTTTTCAATTTCTAAGATGATATTTTCATCTATATTATCAGTGACCTTTTATTGATGGCAGTGCTATAGAACGAAAAATAACTTTAATAGCTTGCTTAACTTATAAAACTGCATACTTAAGGATAAAGGAAACTGGTGTAAAATAAGAACTTTATCAAGTAGGATTTGTTTTATGGAAATCACTCTACCTTGAGCAGAGTACAAACATCAGTTATGATGCGTGTCTGACTTGCATGGGAAAGTTGTTACTTCAATCGTTGTTGACCAATTACCGTTTTATTATATTTTCTTTTTATTTATTTGTTTGTTTATTTATTTATTTTTAACATCTTTACTGGAGTATAATTCCTTTACAATGGTGTGTTAGCTTCTGCTGTATAACAAAGTGAATCAGCTAAATGTATACATATATCACCATACCCTCTCTCTTGCAATTTTTATGGTAGAGAATGCAGTTTTCCCCACAATCAGTCCTTGAGCAGAAATACAATAACAATTTGGGGAGGGAGAGAAAAAAAGGAATCTTAGTTTTATCTGCACAAACGGACCAATTGGAGTTCAGTTGTGCATATAGCTGTATTCAATAGAGCATTCTAAAAATATCTTCCTATTGTAAATCGTTCTTTTAAACAATAATTAAGAGGAAACTTGTTTTCCTTGATTGTGTGGTTTGGAAATATTTTAATCCCTAGAGATTTTATATTTGCTTATGCAGAATAGATTTGCAGAGATGTAAGTGTGATAAAATAGAACATGACACTGATTATATTCCAGAAAAAAAGTTATTATTGTGGTCATTAGGAGCATAGCCAGCAAAAAAAAGGAAAGGAAATTTAAAGGAAAGGAAGTGGAAGGAAAGGAAAAAAAGGAAAAAGCTGTCATTTAAAGGAAAAGAAAAGAAAAAAGCTGATTTTCATGAAAAACAACTTTCTTCAAAAAATTATTAGGGGTTTGATTTTTAAAATCTAAGGGCTTATTTACCACTTGAACAAATAAATGCATATGTTTTAATGAGATACGCACAAGCTCTTTGATTATTTTAACGTAACACCTGTATTCAACTCCCCCCTGCTCCATGCCTTGTTTTAATACTATCCTAGGGAAGGAATGCCCTTTCTGTCTTCATAACTCACCCTATTTTATAGGGAAAAGTAGTAAAAGAAGTAGCCCAACAGTGATTCCACATTTCCTTTGCCTGTTCCCTCTGCACAGGTGGTGTGATGCAGTGGGGATGTGGGTAACAGTCCAGTAGAGTTACTATTTAGCTCCACTAAGAAGCTAAATAAAGAAATAAATACCAAATTAGGTGCTTTCTCCTTCCCATCCTTTCTTCTGGTACTTTTTCAGGGGTGTCAACAGCAGCCCTAAGAAAATGGAAGATTGTGATAGAATGTCTTAATAATGCCTCTGATGAAAGAAAGAAAAAGAAAGGAAGGGAGGAAGGAAGAGAGGGAGGGAGAAAGAGTGAGCGTGGAGGAGGGAAGAAGGGAGGAAGAAAAGAAAGAAATTTAATATTTACCTCTTATTGGTAAATATTAAGACATAACTAAATAGGTGGACTTTATTATTTAGAGAATCTAATTTCATTTGTATAGTGTGTGTTTCCTTTATACCAATGCTTATAGTTGTGTGTAAAAAATGAAGTCACGGGGGCTTGCCTGGTGGCGCAGTGGTTGAGAGTCCGCCTGACAATGCAGGGGACACGGGTTCGTGCCCCGGTCCAGGAGGATCCCACATGCCGCGGAGCGGCTGGGCCCCGAAAAAAAAAAAAATGAAGTCACATAATTTTTTCTGTGTAACTCAGAGAACTTTCTAATGTGGTATGTCATCTACTCTCCCACAAAAATTGGCCTCACATCACTACTTTATGGAAATGTAATTTTATCTTCATAGAAGATTATTCCATAAATATGATACATGTGGATTAAAGCATAACATATAATTATTTTCTAATAATAACTATAAATATACAATAATTTAGGTTACAAGTAAGGATTAAAATAGGGAGGGTAGGTAATGGAGCATTTGCTATTTTTAAAGTAACACTCTAAATATAATATGGAGTCTCAAAATTTCAATTTAACAGATTGCCATCTGTTAAAAGATACTGTCATTTTTTCTCTTCCTTCCTCCCTTTCTTCCTTCCTTCCTTTCTTTCTTTCTCTCCTTCTTTCAAGTATATAAGATTTCTATTTGGTATTATCTATAAAGCCTGAAGCAGACTTTGAAAGGTTACACATGTATTGTAGAATGTTCCCAGTTCTTTCTAAGATAGATCTCCAATGAGATAGTAGGATTTGGCTTTTATAACGTAACAATAGGAAGGCAATATTCAAATGCTAAAAAATCCAAAGAACTAAAACATGTTTTCATCTGGTATATTTGTTTTCTTCTTATATTTGCTGGCATATCTATTAACTGACAAACTCTAACAATTTGAAATAAGATTAAGTCTATATCCTCCTCTTTTCAAAAGCATTTTAGACAATTATTAAAAGAATGCTACAAAGTTCTCTTTGGCTCAGAAAATAACTTGGAATAGTTTTTAACTGAAGAAAATGTATAATATTTAATTATTATTTCTTCCACATCAATAAATGGGATTTTTTTAAAGGAATTCTGCATAGTGAATTAAGTTGTGAAACTTAAAGCAAAGAATAGAAATTGGGGCAGGCAGTAGCTTCATCCTTTTGCATTTTATTTCTAGAGAAGAGTCTAAAATGTCCAACGTTAGAAAAGGCTATAACTCATTCGGGATAAAGATTATTATTGAATAATTAATGTCAAGCAGTTAAGTAGACAATGGTTTATTTGTTAATTTGTTCATCACTGGTTGAGCTGAATTCCTCACAGCTCACAAAGACGTTAAGTAATGAACATTGACTACATAGATATTTGGATTTCTGTGCATAGAAAGTACATGCTACTGCTTCCCAAGGAATCATTCCTAGCCTCCTGTCATTGCTGAGACCTAAGAAATGTTAAAGGTGAGGGAGCTCTGTTCTGAGTTCTGTTTCATTTCATAAACCTTCGGTTCTGACTTTAATTTTCTTCCGCTCGTCTTTGAGAGGCTGGAAACTGCAAGATCTTATTCGAGAGCGTGTTCAGAATCTTTCTTTTAAACCCGCCCCAGCTTTATTTTTTTAAGTGACTTAATCAAAGGTAATTCGAGTTCACATTTTTGTATCAATGGTTGTATTTAAAGAGGTCTTATCTGATTTCCATCACCAATTACAGGCTTGCATTTCTTGTTTATATCCATCTTGAAGCTGACAAGGGCCCGCTTTGGTTTTGATAGGAAGTCAAGCCTTCATCTCATGTCAAAAGTCCCTAAAGCACATTTGTTCTGGTAAAATTATATCTCGGGAATGATGGGTTCTAATATGAAATGAGGATGTGGTGGCATGGGGTGGTCCCTGCCACTTTGTTTGAAAAAATAAATAGTGAAACCTCAGTAGTAAATATTTGCCTGAGAGAACACAGTGGGAGGGAAATTACAGTGCTGGGGAATATTGCCATTAAGAGGACTGAAGTCAGAGGTTAACGTAACAGGAGTTGGTCTAGTCAAAAAGGTCAAAGCGGGTTGGCTCACTCAGCAGAGAGCTCCTAGATGACTTTTAACTATTTCTGGCAAGATAAACATCATATGTCGTTGCCTTTGGGAGCAAAGAACAAAGGTCGAAGACCCATGGGGATTAACTTCTTAAAAAGAGATACAATATTTAACTTGGCTGCCCTCAAATGCCTCGGGTTTTCTGGCCTGCTTTCCTCAGCAGTGGAATTCCAGGTTTTGTTTAAAACAAATAGAGTATCTTTCACAAGTCAAGATTCTAACGCTGCAAACCTAATACCACAAGAAACCGTAGATTGTAAGTTAAATTTTAGACTCATAGTTATTTAGCTCAGTGGTCCTATTTGTTCTACGGTGTGGGACACTGCCCCACCTTGAAGCGCACCTCCCCTTGGTCCTCACAGCACCTTGGACATCTCTAGCACCTGCTTTTCTCGCTGTGCTCTGTACCTATCAACCACACGTCTGTCTCTTCCAACTGGACTCTGAGTTTCCTGAGCTCCTTAGTCTAACTTATTTGTCGTTGACATGGTTTGGTTCAGCCAGATTGCTTTCGTTTGCTTCCTTCTACCTGGATAAAATGAGACAAGTTCTTTAACTTCACTGTGCCTCAGTTTCCCTGAACCAGAAGTGACAATAATAATACCAACCTCATAGGTTAAACGGGGACACAATATCTTATTTTCAATTCTGAAATCCCAAGTGTTCAGGAAACTGATCATTCTTTCTTAAATTTGTAGCAAACCCATGTGGTGGCTTTAACTAATGTGAAACTATTTAAAGACGTTATTCCTTTAAGTGTAACTATTCACTTATTTCAGTGTAGAAAAGTTAATGTGTTTGATTATGAGATGTTGTCCTAGACCCCCTGGGGATATTATATTATATACTCTATAAGCGTTGTATTGCTGTTTTAGCATCTTAAACAATTTTTAATTCTGAATCATATCTGACTCCAAAACTTTTAGATAAGGAATTTTGCTTACTGACACATAGAAATCAATCAGAATCTGTTAGCAATAATCGTTACTATTTGGATCCTAACACCTGGAACAGTATCTGGCACAAAAAAGGTGTTCAGTAAATCCTAGTGTTATTCCTTTTAGAAACAATGCTCATTGGTCCCTTCTAGAATATGGTGAGTTCTTCACCCAAGGCTTGGTGAGGCCAAGGTCACACACTTAGGAGGTGGCAGGGTAAGAATTCAAAAACAGGCAGGTTAACTCCAAAGTGTATGCACTGAACTAGTTCACACACTGCTAATACTAAAACACTGACCATCCACATCTATAGCAGAGTTGTGGTGCCGCTGTGAATGGGATCTGAACGACACATGACCAAGGACATTCTTAGGTTTTGTGCTTTCTGTTGAATTTTATGCTGACACTAATGGAATCAAGAACAGACAACTAAATTGTGAGCATCCTAAAGAAAAATCAGTGACATACTCTGTGTGTGTGTGTGTATGTGTGTGTGTGTATTTCAATCTACTCTAGCATCAGTTAGTGCTAGATATTAAGAAACTGCTCAAGTAATATGTATTGAAGTAAACTGATGAAAGCCTGTGGGCACAGGTTCTCTATTGTTCTACCTTCTGTGAGTCCCTTCTATAAACTAGATCGGCAAATATTTGAATGCTAAAGTTGTTAAGTCTTTATCCTTTTATTTTATTATTGTCTTAAATATCTATAACACAAAAAATAGCCTCAGCGTCATCCATTTCTTTTACATTGGATCCAAGCCTGTTGGAAAAGATGGGGTCATTTATTGATTGATGATATCCTTTACTATATAAGCATCTCACCAATTCTTTATGGGAAAAAAACAGTGTATGCATAAATAAAATTGTTTTCTCCTTTTTAGTTCCAATTAAAATAACTTCTCTGAGGCTTATGTATTCTTTTAAAATATATTAGCTTATCTATCTAATGGAAACGTGATATACACAATTATGATCCATCAATTTAAACTTTGTTTACTGTTTTTTACCTAAAAAAGATTACTTTATTTAACTTACATAGTAAAGGACATTAGTAATAATTATTTGGTGTGATAGTAAGAGCTTAAGAGGGGGATGCCAACTGCTAAAATACTCTGTGGTTTTGCACATGTTATTCAGTGGAGTTGATTGTACGAATGTTATTCAGTACAATTCCGTGCTATTCAGTGGAATTGATTCAGTACGAATTGATTGTACTTTTCCATCATTCCCAGTATCCACACTCCTTGGGCCCAGCCACACAGACTCTGGGCTTGATTTTCGAACTTAATTTGGTCAGTAAACATTAGAGAAGTTGATGAAAATAAAGGCCTAAAAAGAGTGCATTTCCATTGTGTCTCATGAGCCCCTCAACCTCCTATCACCATGTGAATATGTCCAGGATACCTTGCTGAAGGAATAGGGGAGGCATTTGAATGGGGAGCTAAGTCATTAAGCTGAGGCCATCCCTGACCAGCCAGCTTCTAGCCAAGTCATCAGCTCATTGCAAATGCTTGAGCAAGCCTAGTCGACATCAATAGAGCCCAGTCAGAGAGCAGACCTGCTAAGTCAACCCATGGACTCAAAAGAAATAATAAGCAGTTGCTATTTTAAGCCACTATGTTTTGCAGTAGTTTGTATCATTAGCAGTAACTATCAGAATTTGCCCTGCTGTGTCTCATTTCCCCTGTCCATGGAATAGATGAGATTGAATTTCAGTCCAGTTTTGAAATTCTATGCTAATTGTTTATATTAATTTTATGTGTTCAAAGAATTATGGAGTTTACATTTCAATATTATTATCATCAGCAGCAGTAATATCATCATGACCCACAAACATTTATTCAACACACACATGCTTGGCAATCCCTTTAAATGGGATTAAGCGAGATTCATTAAAGTTAAGATATTCCCTACCATCTAGAGCTGAATTTGGCAAACTTTTTCTGTAAAAGGTCAGATAGTAAATAGTTTAGGTTTTGTGCGTCATATGGTCTCTGTCACACTTATACAACTCTGTCCTTGTAGCACAAAAGTGACCAAGGAAAATACATAAACAATTGAGCATGGATATGTTCCAATAAAAAATTATTTACAAGAATAGATGTCAAGCTGGATTTGGCCCATGGGCAGTAGTTAGCCAATCACTCATAAGGAAACCATTGAAACCAGACAACTCTGCTACTGTTATAAAGGAATGAATATATAGCAGCAAATCAGCATAAACATCTGATTATTTTTCTTTTTTTACTGTGGTAAAAAAAATCACATGAGATCTGCCCTTTTAATAAATTAAGTATACAGTATAGTATTAACTATATACACATTGTTCTACTGCAGATCTCTAGAACATTTTTATCTTGCATGAGTAAAACTCTATACCCATTGAACAGTAACTCCTCATTTCCCTCTCCCCCTAGCCCGTGGAAACAATGATTCTTCTCTCTGCTTCTATGAATTTGAATATTTTAGATACCTCATATAAGTGGTGTCATGCAGTATTTGTCCTGTGACTAGCTTATTACACTTAGCATAATGTCCTCAAGTTTTTTGTAGCATGTGACAGGATTTTCTTCTTTTTTAAGGCTGAATTTTATTACATGGTATTATATACTACATTTTCTTTATCTATTCATCCGCTGATGGACATTTAGATTGCTTCTACCTCTTGGACATAGTGAATAAGACTGTAATGAGCACAGGAGTGCAAATATCACTTCAATAACCTGTTTTCACTTCTTTTGGATAAATACCCAGAAGTGGGATTGCTGGATCATATGGTAGCTTTACTTTTTACTTTTTTGAGGAAACTCCATACTGTCTTTCATAGTGGCTGCACCATAGTATATTCCCACCAACAGTGTGCAAGGGTTCCAATTTATCCACATCCTCACCAACAGTTGTTATCTTTTGTTTTCTTGATAATGGCCATCCTAGCAGGTGTAAGTGATATCTCACTGTGGTCTTGATTTGTATTTCCCTGATGATTAGTGATACTGACCACCTTTTTCACATATCTATAGGCCATTTTTATGTCTTCTTTGGAGAAATGTCTATTCAAGTTCTTTGCCCATTTTTTAAATTGAGTTATTTATGTTTTGGGTATTGAATCATATGAGTTCCTTATATATTTTAGATATTAACTCCTTAATAGATATATGCTTGGCAAATATTTCTCCTAATCCATAGATTGCTTCTTCATTTTGTTGATTGTTTCCTTTACTGCACACATGATTTTTACTTTGATGTAATCCTTCTTATTTATTTTTGCTTTTGCTGCCTGAGCCTTCAGTATCATAGCCAAAAAAATTCATTGCCAAGGTCAATGTCAAGGAGCTTTTCTCCTGTTTTCTTCTAGGACTTTTATATTCTCAGGTCTTACATTTAAATCTTTAATTCATTTTGAGTTGATTTTTGTGTATGCTAAAAGGGTTCAGTTTCATTGTTTTGCATGAAGATATTCAGTTTTCCCAATGTCCTTTAATGAAGAAACTAGTCTTTCCCTATTGTATATTCTTGGCCACTTTGTCATAAATTAATTCAACATATATGCATTAGTTCATTTCTGGGCTCTCTATTCTGTTCCATTGGTGTATGTTTTTATGCCAGTACCATACTGTTATGATTACTCTAACTTTGTTTTATAATTTGAAACCAGGAAGTGTGATTCCTTCAACCCTTTTCTCCTTTCTCAAGATTACTTTAGCATCAAGACTTTTGTGTGTGTGTGGTTCCATTTGAATTTTAGGAATTTTTTTTTCTATTTCTATGAAAAATATCATTGGGATTCTGACAGGGATTGTATTTAATGTGTATATCCCTTTAGAAAGTATGGATATTTCAACAATATTAATTCTTCCAATCCATGAACACAGAATATCTTTCCATTTATTTGGGTCTTCTTCAATATTTTTCATGAATGCTTTATAGTTTTCAGTGTACAGAGCTGTGAATGTGGTGTATTGCATTGATTAATTTTCTTGTGTTGAACTATACCTGCATCTCAGTGATAAGTCCCCTGGGTGATAGTGTATGATCCTTTCAATGTGATGTTGAATTTTGTTAGTATTTTGTGAAGGACTTTTGCATCCATGTGTATCAGGGATACTGGTCTGTAATTTTCTTTTCTTGTGGTGTCTTTGCTTGACTTTGGTATAGGTTATTAATGGCCTCATAAAATGAGCTTGCAAGTGTTTCCTCTTCTTCAATCTTTTAGAAGGGTTTTGGTGTTAATTCTTCTTTAAATGTTTGGTAAAATTCTCTAGTGAAGCCTGGGAGTTTTGTTGTTGTTGGGAGGTGTTTGCCAAATTAATCTCCTTACTAGTTTTATGTTTGTTCATATTTTTGATTTCTTCATAACTCAGTTTTGGTAGGTTGTATGTTTCTAAGAATTTATTCATTTCTTCTAGGTTATCCAATTTGTTGGTGTGTAATTGTTACAAGTGGAATCTTATAATTTTTTTTTGGGGGGAAAACTTGTCATGTTTATTTATTTTTAAAAAACCTCTTTATTGGAGTATAATTGCTTTACAATGGTGTGTTAGTTTCTGCTTTGTAACAAAGTGAATCAGTTATACATATACATATGTCCCCATATCTCTTCCCTCTTGCGTCTCCCTCCCTCCCACCCTCCCTATCCCACCCCTCTAGGTGGTCACAAAGCACTGAGCTGATCTCCCTGTGCTATGCGGCTGCTTCCCACTAGCTATCTATTTTACGTTTGGTAATGTATATATGTCCATTCCACTCTCTCACTTTGTCCCAGCTTACCCTTCCCCCTCCCCGTATCCTCAAGTCCATTCTCTAGTAGGTCTGTGTCTTTATTCCCGTCTTGCCCCTAGGTTCTTCATGATCTTTTTTTTTTTTTAGATTCCATATATATGTGTTAGCATCTGGTATTTGTTTTTCTCTTTCTGCCTTACTTCACTCTGTATGACAGACTCTAAGTCCATCCACCTCACTAAAAGGAATCTTATAATTCTTAAGTTTTATGTAATATGAGGAAGTGAAAATAAATAACATGTTCCCGAATGAAACAATTCAAATAAATCTGAGATTTTAAAAGTTAAACTAAATTAATCTATAAATTTATTGCAACTCTAATTAAAATTCCAGTCTAGTTTTACAGAACTTGGCCAGTTGATTATTAAGTTATTTGGAAGTGACTATGCATGGACATAGCTGAAAATTTTTTGAAAAAAATAGTAATAATGGTAATGCCCAAAGAGATATTAAAACATATTGTAAAGCTATTTGAAATGGAAACATGCTGTTTGATACAAGAATAAACAAATATTAATGGAACAGAATAGAGAACAAAGAATTATATTCACTGTATATGGGAATTTAGTATGTGATATGATGCTATTTTAAATAATTAGGGAAAAGATAGGCTATTTAATAACTGCTGTTGGACATGGCTATTTATATGGTGAAAGTAAGACAAATAAACCTCACACTTTCTATTACAGAAACATAAATTTCATATGATTTCAAGAGCCATACATTTAAAAATTACCAAAATTAGAAAAATATTAATATATATTAAACAGAACACAAAATGAAGAAGCCATTACAAATAATATTATCTTTTTTACTACATTGAAAGGTAAAGATTTTATAATAATAAAAAAGACATTCTCCAATTTTTTTTAATGTTTATTTATTTATTTTTTGGCCATGTCACACAGCATGTGGGATCTTAGTTCCCTGACCAGGGATTGAACCCACACCCCTGCATTGGGAGCACGGAGTCTTAACCACTGGACCGCCAGGGAAGTCACAACATTCACAAAATTTTAAAAAGCAGGTAAAAGGATAGGATAAATTATCTGACATATATGATTCAAATGATTAATATCTATAATATGTTCGATCATAAAAATCATCAGTTTAAAGAAATAGCAAATACTTAAAGAAATACACGTGATCCATGAAAAGATGCTCAACCTCACCTTTAATCAGAGAAGTGCAACATTTTTTTTAAGACCTTTTTTTTTTTTGCCTATCAGGTTACAAATTTAAAAGTCATACCATTTTATTTAGTGGTGAATGCCCAACTGCACCACTGAGAGAAATGCACATTTGTGGGGGGGTTAAGAAATATTAATTGTGATACCATTTGATCTAACAATTCTATTTCTAAAAATTTATTTATAGATACAGTCACATAAATTCATACACACACATACAGGGATGCTCATTACAACATTATACTAATTGCAAAAAAAAAAAAAGGAAGCAAACTTAAGGTCCATCCAAAAGACAGTAGTTAAATAAATTACTTCCAGAGTCCAGAATACTATGCAGTGTTTAAAATGAATCTAATAGACCTTTATGGAGTGATCTGGAAAGATCAGAAGATGTATTATTAAGTGAAAAGAGGGTGTTGAAGTATAAAATAATGATACTAACACTATCAATATATGACTAATTTAATGCTTACTGCGTGCTAGGAATAATTCTTACCTCATGCATATGTGTGTGTGTGTGTGTGTGTGTGTGTGTGTGTGTGTGTGTGTGTGTGTATATATATATATATATATATAGTTGATATGTGAAATATCCAGAACAATGGAATACACACACACATACACACACATGCTCACAACCACAACAACATTCCCCACAAAAATTCTTTAAAGTGAGTACTATTATTATGCATACTTTAAATATGAGGAAACTGAAGCACAGAGCTGTCAAGCGACTGTGGAAGGTTAAAGATTCTGAATCTAGGCAGTCTAATTCCTGAGTCTTGTGTGCATATGAGATGATACTGCTTAAAAACCAAGTTAAAGGAAATAAAAATTTATAAAGTCCAAAAGTCTACAGGGGTAAGTAGACAGATGATAAATAGACACTATGACTGTATGGTAAAAAGCTTCAAAGGATTTATATTAATGTATTGATAGTATTTGGTTTTAGGATAAATGTGGAAAGGGAGAGAACGTATTTTTACTCAATATGTTTATGTATTCTTTGAAGTTTTACAACAAGCATGTATTTATTTAATACTTGTGTAATAAAAAATAATTGTTTACTTTAAAAATAATCTTCTAACCATTATATACATACATTTGTTCAGCTTGCTCTCTGTAAGATATTGGTGGTATTTGTGAAAAATCACACATTGATTATGACCAAAATAGCTAGAATTTAAGAATTGGTGAGATCATATATTTCAAATAGTTTATCAACGAATTAAACCATATTCAGATTTCAATCTGTCAAGCCACTATTGGACAGTTACACAATAGAAAACATATTGGAGCATAATGATACATACATCTTGTATGATTAAGTAGTTTATCTTCCTTTCCATCACTTGTACTTTCCTTTCGCTTTTCTGTAAATAGGTGACTTTTTTTGTGTGTGTGAATGGATGATCTTTAAGTCAATAACTAGTCCCTGTGATAAGAAAGCAGTCCATAACAGTGAAAAATGTTGGCAAACCAAGTCCCCTCGTTTTTTAAATAATTCTTTTACTCAAATTGATTTCTAATACAAACTTCCAGAACAATCCCAGGTGTCTTAAGGCCTGCAACCTGGAGCAGACCCACCTTCTAACCTGAGTGCCACCTTATTGTGCCCAAAGCAATTCAGAAATACAACCTGAGAAAATAATTGTTTACCAAGCACATATTTGGAGACCTTGAGAAGCATCTTATGGCAAAGGGGGCCCCTGCTGGAATAGAAGGGGATGGTCTGATCTGCGTTTTCCTGGATAATTACATTGGTCTGAATTTAATGCAGGAAAGATTTTCGATAGAAATGCTAGACAACAACCAAAATTCTTTATGATACAACATGATATGAAATTATTTTATGCAGACGAAAATTTAAGGCTAGCAAAATTCTAAAGCTTGATTGCTCATGGGATAATATTTCAAGCCTCTAATCATTCCATTTTAAAATACCTCAAGTTTACAATGATGAATCTAAAAAGCACTAACAAATCCTACTCATTCAACTCTAATTCTTGAAATGGCATCTGCCTTTAAGCTGTAAAAATAACAGATGAATTTTTGATAGCTTATCAGTTAACAGACTGCTGAGTTAGGGTAGCACATTTTTATGCTAATGTCAGCAGAGAAGGAGAGGGAAAGAGGAAAGTAGAAACACAGAGAACCATGGTGAGATAGAGATTTAAGGACTCATTTTGATTAAAAAAAAAAAAATAGAGATTTTTCTTTTCTGGGCTTCTTTCTCCATAAGGTAAGGTGAACTTTTGTGACCTGAAATTGTTCAAACTTAAAATAGGTCTCAGGGCTAGTTTGGAGGAAGTAATGAAATGTGATTTAATGTTTAAGTGCTATAAAATATGCCTTATACTGAGTACAAAATAAATGAAGAAACTTCATGAATAAAGAATTCTGTTGAAGTGCCAATGAGCTACAAGATGTATTTTTTGAAATGTCAATGTGACATTGTAGTCTTAGAGTTAGGATTGCAATATTAATTCCAGGAATTCTAGCCTAACCAATTGACAAATATCTTTGATGTCTTAATATAGTGTTGTCATATAAACTGAAGGAGAAAAGAAATGGGATTAATCTTAGATTTTCTAAACACTTAGTTTAAGGTAAATCATAGACTCATAGGATCTTAGATTGGAAGGAACTCAGAGTTCTATTGGTACAACCTGTTATCCAGAGGCTGCAACCCACCTTCAACAGCATAATAATAAAATAACAGGTATATATAATAATACATTTAAAGTTTAACACTTATTAAGTATTTGCTATGTTCCAGACACTCTACTAGCTACTAACCAACTGGGGGATTAAAGAGTTTTAATGAGAATGATGAATTTTACTTGAATAATGAAGGAAGGGTAAAGTTCACAGATAGATAAAGAGGTGAATGGTAATTAGGAAAAGGTAATAGCAAAGATAACAGCTAAGATTAAAAAAAAAAGTGTTGTGCATTCAAAGAACTTCAAGTAACACAACAGGAGAAGACATTGTATTGGGGAATTGGAAAAGATAACCTGGGCTAGAAGATAGAAAACTTGTGTGCCATGCCAACTGATGGGCCAAGATGGAGCCAAATGAACAAAAAGATTTTATTTATGTCCAGAAGAGATCATTTGGACAGCGTTGAAGGATAGACTGAAGATGATGGTGGTAGGTAGATGAGATTTCATTCAGGAAGAATAGAAAATATAGGGCTACTTCCCTCTGATATTAGTCCAAATAAAATGTAATAAAAGGCTAAACCTAGCCAGTGGGATGGAAAAAAGAAGGCAACTGATTTGAGACATATTTAGTAGGTAATCACTCCAAGTTTTAGAGAGGAGAGACCTCAGTTTCCTCCTGAACTTCCGGAGCAAGGGATCGGACAGTTGTGTACCACTGCATTTGAAATGAAGAGAAAGGTTTGAAGGGAAAATGACAGTGTCCCTGCTCAGTCCAGCTGATGGCTGGTAAGATGTTGGAAACATAGCTCTTGGGCATCCTGGACCAGGTTTTGCAGAAATGACTTTCTCAACCTGAGTTCTAAGAGGGAAATAAGTCTTACAGAAAATGATATGAGTGACCACTGTTTTAATTCTCCTAAGGACAGTACATAACTGGTACCATTCCGAATGCATAGGACAAAAGTTAAGATATTACATGGAATGGAGAATTAGGTTATTAGAGTTTCATTATCTCTAAGTACTCTAGTTTGAATGCGATGAGTTTACTCAAGGAGAAAAGAGGAGTTAAGTGTTGTGTCCTCCCATATTTCGAGGTTGAGGGAAAGAAAATCCCACAAAAGAACCTAAAAACAGCCAAAAAATGTTTGGGTGAGATGTTTTAAATCTGGACTTCTCAAACGGATTTGTGGAAACCAAAGAAAAAGTTTCAAGAGAAAAAAAATCAATTATATCAAAGTCTTAGGTTTAAGAGATAGGGTCATGATTATAACATTTACTGAGTACCCACTGAAAACCAGCAGTAACATGTATAAGGAATGAAGGTTTGCTTATTAGATTCAGGAATTAGAACCTCATCAACGGCGGCACAAAGAACTATCAACTGGTTAATTTAGAAAATAGATGCGAACAACTTGAAGTAAAGAAATAGAAAATATAGAAGAACAACTTTTGGTTTAAATATAATAAAAATTTCTTCAATAGCAAATTTTTTGGTGAGGCTTGAATCAGGTCTTAGATCTCTCACCACTGAACTACAGTGTCCCTGAGTAATTTGATGCTTGAGATAGTCCGTTCCATTTCTGGGTGAGCTCTGACATTAAAGGTGCTCTTGTTTATAGAGAGCCAAATTCTGTTGTCACGTAGCTTCTGCTCACCTTGTTACAACCTACCCTTGAGCATCATGGGAATATGTCTCAAGACTTCCATGAAACTTCCTGTAGTAAATACTAGGTGATAACATCATGTTCAGTCTGAGCTACTGACCACCCGACAAACAGTCATTTGTTCTATAACATGGTTTCCCTTCACTCAGTGTTCTCCTTACACTTCCCTGACCAAGCTCTATTTTCCTTTAGGAAGTCTTTTTGGGGTTTGTACACAGTAAAAACAAAATCAATCTGTAGAAGAGAAGGACATACTACCACTTACTACAAGTGAGGGATAATATTTACTTCTTTACCTTTTTTGAGCTTATGAGGAAAATAAAATGATGAGATAACCACAACTCAAGAAAACAAAACTTTAATTCTTAAGAGTTGTCATTAAATGAATCTTTATGGATAATAATTGCAGTACTTACTATGTGTAAGGTGCTATGGTAACTCCTTATCCGTGTTTCCTCAATTAATTATTGAAATATCCCCATGATGTACATATTTTCCAAAAAATGGGGAGACTGAAGCAATCAGAAGATATGTAGCTTGCCCAAGGTTACACGGTGGTAAGTGACAGGCCTGGAAATTGAATCCAAGTCCATCTTACTACAGCCAATACCTTCTTCATAATACATATGAGGAAACTGAGGCCCCAAAGATGACTTATTGAGAGTCATCAACTAGCCAACAGTAGAATTAGGGCTGGAACCCAGGCTCTCTGACTAGTGGTCCAGTACCGTGTTAAACTTACTGCTTCTGAGAGAGGTTCTCATGAGGTTACAAGGCATGTATTAAATAAGAAATTATGGTTCTGTAGGTTTGTTCATCTTATGTTTAGAAGCAGACAGGTTTAACAGTATTCATGAGACTAAGGGAAATTAAAATACACCTGGATATCTGACAGAGTATTTACAGATCTCTGATGCTTTATTAATGCTGATAAAATTCAATGAAGCAGATTTGGCCAGTGTTGCATAAATTCTACAAATGAAATCTCTTTACAAAACTCCTCTCACAGAATGCTTAACATCTCTTTTGTGTTGAACTTTATTATCTTCAAATAGGTTTTTCAATAGAAGAAATTACAAATATTTGTTGCCGCAACGAGGACATTTCCTAGATGTTTTCTAGATGTCCAAATCCTTTTTTTTTTTTTTTTTTTTTGGTTATGGTATGGAAGGCAGGGAGAAAAACAAGAGCTTCCAATAATCATATCTTGGTAAATTATAATACGACTTTCTAAACTTTTCCTCTTTATGCCCTCCCTCCCCGTTTCTTTAATCTTTATTGTTAATATATAAAACATTACCAGAACCGTGTAGTCTCGGTACCTAACAGAATGTCAACAACTACACTTGATTCATGGCCCCTTAACCTTTAATGGTAGAAATAATCTTCAACATTTTATCAATGTTATTAATTAGAAATGTAGTACTTGAAAAATGAAATTCAAAAACTCTCAAAAGAGCATTTTATTTTATTGTCTAAAATATCACTTTCTATACTTATATACACAGACATACATCATACTGTGATAAGTGCAGACATTTAATCATTCAACATCCAGCAAATAGTCAATTGCCAACTCATTTTTATGATTTGTACTAAACTAAAGAGTCAAAGACAAATAGGACACCATTCCAATATCCTACAGACTCATAAGTAATAGGGGAAAGCAAGTAAGTAGCAACAGAAAAACTGATCTAAAAACTTTGTTTCCAAAAAAAATAATTGTTGGTTCAAGCAGGCTAAATAGTTTATTCTTATTAGTTATGTATATTGTTTTTCATATTTGAATAGATAAATAGGAAAGACTTGAGGTGGAATTTCAAATTACTATAGTAGAACACTGCCCAATTCTTCTCCATTGGTCTTTTTATTTTTTTCCAATCAAGTAAAGCATTTCATAAAGTCGTACCTCTCCGAGCTCTGTTATCTCTCAGATATTAAGTTCATGTATAATCACTGCAACCCAAGTCTTTGAATTTAAATATAGATCTCAATTTTTAAGAGATATCAATAAATGGGGCGGGGGAAATTGGGGTTCCCTGGTACAGTCCCCTGTCTAATAATTGGAGGAAAAGGCTGTGCTTAAGGTTGTGAGCTCTGAGTTGCATTGGTGCTTCTCATCTTCTCTGTATCAAAACTGTCTGTATGCATGAAGGCTGATGAAAATGGAAGTTATGTCCCCCTCCTCCCATTACTTATTTTCCATCTCTCTGCACACTTAGTAGCTTGAGTTATTTAAGTATATGTATTCCTATAGTGGATTGTCACAGGTTCCTGTACAAACTGGTGGAAGTAATGGGCTCTGTCCCTAGGTAAAATAAATTATGTATGTTAACCACCTTGAAGAGAGTGCCTGTGCCCAAGACAATGCACGTTAGGTAGGGAAAAATGAGGAAAGGGGCTGAATCTAAGCTAAAAGTAGAGAAGGAAGAGGATCATCAAGACTGACTAGACTGTTTCAACCCTACCAGAAGGCTGATCTTTTTTACTGCAGATTTTTATATGGGCACTAAAAGTATTCATGTCAAATAGGTTTAATATTGCTACCTCATAGAAAAAATAAAAGATGTGATTTTACCTCAATATTTTGCTTTAAATTAACATATGATACATAACCAAAGATATAACAATAAAAATACAATTTTGCTTCATGATTTTGACCAAATCAAACCACTTCCATGAAATTATAGAATTTAATTTTTTCTAACTGCAGGGGTAAATCAGAAACTTCTGTAATGCATAAGGTTTTGAAGATGGGCCATTTGGGCTTATAAATCAGTTTTTTAAATGTTTATAACAAAATGTATTAATGGATCTGTTGTAAACCAGTTGAGAAATTCAAGTACACTGAGCCTCGTACATTTTCTAATCTGATGAATCACACACAATCACATATATTCAACGTATTCCAGGACAATTCTGAATGTGCTTGCTTCCTGTTGAAAACAAGTCTATTTAGGTGAATTATTTAACTGACAGAGGAAGAATATTCTAGTCACTATGGCTAGCATTATGTCCACCCAGATTTCTGAATTTTATTTTGAAATATGTCTGTACATTGAAGGTAAACATACATAAAGAAAACAATTCAGCATAAAAAGGTAGACAAATATGCCTACATAGCTAAGGCCTTTGAAAACCGTCACGCCACTTACGTATTGATGACTGTAATAATACATTTTTACTTTGCAGAAATATATAGGTTAAGCTTTGTATCTGCAAATCAGGGGATAAAAGGGGGACTTTATCATAATATTATCTACCATAATAAATCTGTGGCTCGCTTCATTTGAAAAGTTCATCAAGCATACACAAATGTAGATGTGTGGCAAAAATATTTCATGCATAGCTGATGTGTACCTTTAAATATTGGGGGCTCTCTTCCATGTTCTTATCAGTAACAGCCACTCTTTGAAAAAAAGTAACCAGATATACAGTGGAGTGAATGTGGATTTTAAATGGAGTGTGTTACTCCTTCCCACTCTACTGAATGAACTGTTAAAAGACCAAGAAGGCTGTCATAGAGATATCACAGGAAATAAAGAACTCCAAGCCAAGGGTGTGTCCAATGGGGTTGGCATGGAATGACAGACCGCCCTCCCCACATGGAAAATCTCGTCACCCATCTGAGATATCACATAACGGTGGCAGCGCTCCAGAGACAGAATGAGCTCCACCTGTTTGCAATGTGTTTAGCTATTAATATTTATGTAGTAATTCAAGGGAGTAAAAAATGACAAAATGAACCAAGTTGTATCACTGTTGGTGCTTTCAACCAAGATTTCTCAAAAAAAAAAAGTAACAGCATGAATCTGTCCTTCGCTGTAGGAAGAAACCGTGTGACATCCTTAGGATGCCAAAGACTATTGAAGAGAAGGCAGTAGCCATGTCGTTGGCATACCCAGAACGCTTACTCTACCATGACTTAATAAGAAAATTTGCTATATGTAGCTGTGCTTCTGACTCATGTAAAAGCCATATAAATCAGGAAAATATGTTCTCAGAGCTCTGCTAATATTAGTAAGTCATATCATTAAACTTAGAAGAAACAAAAATAGTTCAAATTTTTCATCTCTCATCTGAAACAAGAGAAGGATAGTTGTCATCTCATCAGAAAGATAGTTGTCTTTATCAATGTCCAAAGGGTACTTGGAATAAGGTGGTGGCCGTCCTTCATGACAGCAGCCTCAAAAGTGAGCAAGACTCCATGAAGATCATTTTCTTGATGTTTATGACCCTGTGACCCACTAGTTTAGCTACACTTTACTCAAAATTATTTTTTTGAACTATACTCTGTCTTAAGGCAATGGACTCCTTAAATGTAGTGGTAAGATGACATGTTCTCCTATTTATCTTGAAATGGCCTCCTTTGAGCATTGATTGTCATGCATGGCATATTGGCAAAACCCCAAACTGGATCCAAGGACATTTAACCTCCAGTCCTGCTTCTGAGCAGTAAGATTGGTATGATGAAATAATCATCAGGGTGGGGGTCAGGCTGATTTGAATCCTAATCACAGATCCACTCCAAATTAGCTGTATGACTTCATAAATATATTGTACTTCTTGAGCCATGATTTATTATTTGTTAAACGGGGATAATATTATTTCACTGAGTTGTTGTGAGAACTGAGTATTACGGCACATGTAAAGTGCCCAACACATTTCTGGATTCCCCTTCTACTATGTTCTGGGCTACGACTGACCCCAAGGATACTGATGTAATTTGGATGATATAATGCTATACCAGAGAATACCTATAACTTATTTTAGTTTATTTATTTCTAGAGTGGAACTTCTTCTAAGAAATCTAGTAATTGTGAACTGGAACCTAAGAAATCATCTGGCATATAGACAGAATTTATCTTGGATAGTTTTTTTTTTTTTAATAATAATAATAACAAAACTCCCAGCATTGGGTGTGTAGTTCAAGTTCCTACTTTGGAAGTTTTAACTCATCTCAGTAGAACTGTGAAAGGACCTGCCAGTGATCACAGAGAAGACTCCTTCAGACTTAATCCATATGGAAACCACAAAATGACATTGGCCTTGCCCTCATATTTCTTATAATCCGCTTAACCTCTACAAGTAAGCCCTAAATTACTCAAAGCATCTTTGTGATCACTTGTTCTTAGAGACCTTTCTCACGCCCACATGGCCCTTACAGCACAGAAGGGCCAGAGTTCTATAGTCATATCCAGACCAAGGGTGCATGGTTCTTTCCACACTGGCATTTGACTTAAATCCTAGAATAGTTGAATGTAGGACTATCCACCCTTTTTCTCAACACTGAAGTCCTAAATATGAGAAATGTGAATAAGTACTGGGGTAGACTGAAACATACCCCCTCTTTAAAGATATCAGATCCTAATCCCTGGAACCTTCAACTGTTACCATATATGTCAGTCTTTGCAGATGTGATAGTTAAGAACCTTGAGATGGAAGGTTATCCTGGATAATCAGGGTGGACCCTAAATGCTATCACAATTGTTCTTATTAAAAAAAATGGTACAGATGAACCTATTTGCAGGGCAGGAATAGAGACGCGGACGTAGAGAACAGACATGTGGACACAGGGTGGGAAGGAGAGGGTGGGAACGAATTGGGAGATTAGGAATAACATATATACACTACCATGTGTAAAATAGATAGCTAGTGGGAACATGCTATAAAGCACAGGAAGCTCAGCTCGGTGCTCTGTGACGACCTAGATGGGTGGGATGGAGCGGGAGAAGTCCTAGAGGGGGCGATATATGTATACATATAGCTGACTCACTTCACTATACAGCAGAAACTAACAAAACATTGTAAAGCAATTATACTCCAATAAAAAAACTTTTTTAATTAAAAATGAAGTTTAGATAATAAAAAAAAAGAGAGAGAGAGAAGCAGGGGGAGATTAGACAGATACACACAAAGGAGATGGCAATGTGAAGAGAGAGACAGAGAATAGAGTGAGGCAACCACAAACCAAGGAATGCCAGGAGGCACCAGAAGCTGGAAGAAACAAGGACTGAATTCTCCCCTAGAAGCTCTGAATGAGTATAGCCCTACCAACATCTTGAGTTGGACTGATTTCAGGCTTACAACGACCAGAATGGTAAGAGAATAAATTTCTGTTGTTTTGAGCCACTCAGTTTGTGGTAACTTGGTAAATCAGTCATAATACAAATACATCCTCTATTTTACAACAGTTTATTGAACAGCTACTATTTGCCAGTCACTAGGTTGGAACTGTGAAAGGGTTTATGAGTATGTGAAGACAAATACGGCTTTAACCAGTTCTGTAGCAATGTATGAAATTCTGAAACACTCTTTAGCTACAGAAAGTAAGGAAGTACCAACTAAACTTCTGTTTTGACATGCCAAGAATTATATGGTCTTTCCCAGATCTTTTCAGCCAATCCAGGTGATTAGTTTTCCATCCCTTCTGCTGTGATTGTCACGTTTTAGTTCCTCCAATATACCACCATTTACACCAAGCCTTTAGCCTTACCACTCCCTCTTCTAGAACACTCTTTTCTTTCCTTTCATCCATGACTTCTAGGTTAGATTACATCCCCATACTCTATGCCTCCATAAATACCCTATATATCCTCTACCACCATCTTTATTATCATTTATTATAATTACTGGCCTCATATTTCTTCCCTGATGGACTACAAGTTCTGGAAAGATAGAACGTGTGTCCATCTTATTTATTGCTGCATCCTTAATGCCTGTCATTGTGTGTGTACCTGGCTTGCAAAACGGGTGTTAAATATTTGTTGGGAAATAGGTGATTGAATTAGTGAATGGTTGAACAGCCTTCCTGAGAGACTGAAGTCCCAGCTAGCATGTTTATTTTCTTTTCAAAATATGATTCAATTATTTCAAGATACCATGATTTCATTTAAATCCTGGGCACATAGACCTGAGCCTGAAAAATATTTCATTGCTGCAATAAAGGTGCTGTTTCTCAGATTTAACTTTGTCTCACTCCATCTGCTCTATTTATTGAACTGGGTGTGTGATCTATTTCAAATATATAGATAGCCTCTGTCAACACGGCCCCACCCACCAGGGAAGCGAGTTGATTCCACATGAAATGAGATCTATAAAAGTTGCAAACACTCAGGACTTACCTCCACTTGTTTTAGAGAACGTCCCTGAGGTGGGGTTGTCGTTGTTTTATCTCCGTAAGCTTTTTAGGAAGCTACACAGAGTGGCTGAGGTTACTTACAGGACACTCCTGTGCTCTGCATTTCATAGGTTAGCCCATTATTGGAGTTGATGCCAATTTGATAGTGATCAAAATTTGCTCTCATCAAATGCCAAGTCTTTGGACCTTCTGGAATTAGTTAGTGACCATAACTCATTTCTAGTGGAAAACGCTGTATGCAACAGCCAGCTGTCTTAGCAGGAAGGAAAATGATTTGCTTTTTCAAATTGGCTTTAAAAAGTGTATAGGCTGCCAGACGGCCTCTGGGCATGTGTATGAAACATCGAAAACAGACACAACAATACACAGGAAAAAGAAACGAATTCCCAAAGCAGGCTCCCCATGAGGTAGCCAAGGGGGTTCTACTGATGGAACTGAATAAGACTTAGAAACATCACTCTTCACTTCTATAAATGGCTTTTCTCCATGAAGCTTGAAAAATATGGAGGAGGGGGGTGGCTATATACTGGTATCGTTCTGTGAATTAAGATTAAAAAAAATCAATACCACACCTACAATGTTTTACTATTACTACCTAAATCGCTTTACTATTTTTAAGTGTTTTCTGTTTTAGAAAAGCATTACATCTCAGAAATACTATCGTTTATTTTTAAGGATCCACAAAGAGTACAAATGTGCAAGCTCTCTTAAAATTTAGAGAGGCTTATTTAACATTTAACTGTGGTAACTCTTTCGAAAAAGCCTAACTTGCTGGTTTCTTTATCCAAATAGTTTCTTATTTACTCTCTTGCTCATAAGGGAATCTAGAATTCACATTTAATGTCCTGATTAACGATCATAAACAATGCTTTTAAGATTTTTTTTTTTTTTACCTGTGTATAATCAAGCAATCTAGTTACCAGTAACTGCAAATGTCACAGATTTCAATGGTCTCTTTGGGACTTTTAATCTGTTCGTTTTTATAAAGAAGGTGATTTTATTTTTACATTAAGGAAGCATTAACATCATTAAATGGGCTCCCACTTTATGATAACTGCAAATGTCACATTGATCCAGAAAGATAAGAAAATGTGCTCATCTTTGGAACAAATATCCAAGGCATGAGCAGGCAACCCACACTATTTGCATTAAAAAACAAATTGTATAAATGCAGAAGATTGATGTACCATCTGTTCATGTCCTTCACTTTTCTGGCTCTTCTGTGTTGAGATATTTTTATGGAATAGTTACGTTTATTATTTTGAAAATGAGCCACAGGTTAAAGAAGTTTACGACGGGTAATATAACTCAGAGCTACTGGTTTACTGTATTCCAGGTATTAAAGCTTGCATTATGTTACATTTCATGCCATTAAATGCATCACTCTATACTTATATAGTCTGACGTTCAGACCAAGATAAAATGTATACAAAACTATAAAGGATGTTTAGGGCCAAATCCAAAATATCTCACTAAGATGCCTCTTGGCAAGGAGAAGAAGAAAGTCCTTTAAAAATTAATGGCTTCAAAACCCCCTGGCAATGTGCATCAACTTACTCTGTCACTCCTAAGGAAAACAAAGGAGTAAAACAGAGTAAATGAATATCTCTTTGGGGTGAGGTACATTGGAGTTTCAATCATCTAATAAGGCACAACTTTCTTCTTTCAATTTGTCGTATCAAAATCTACTAGCAAATCTTCCATCGAGAAATTTCACTTTCCTTCTTTATTCACTATCAATAATGATTACTTCCTTTTTGAAATCGAAAATGAACTCTCAGAGTTATCCTGCATAAAGTTTAAGGTTCCATTGTGAGTATGTTACATTTTTGTTAACTGGACAACTAGGACAAAAAAAAAAAAGCAATTGCGTAGACTGAAGCTTTGTTACAATAATCGCCCTCTGGTGGCAACTGCCTTAGACACCCAAGGCCAGATTTTTTTTCTATGGCAGCTTTCCAAATTGCCCAAGCCTCCTCTTTTTCCTGTGAAAATTCTACATCGTGTGATATATATGTTTAAATACCCTTGTATGTGTGCATATGAATGATTTACTAAGGTTGATGCCCCCTCAGAGCCTGACTTCATGCTTTTGTCATCCTTGGTTCCTGATTAGAAAAAGAATGACCAAAATAAAAAAATAGAAGAAAATTTTCTGATTTCTGACAAATTTTGGGCACTAAAGTCAAAAGCCTCAAAGAATTTTGCAACATGTACTTTCCCCGTGTGTTCCAAAGGATACCCGACTTCCTAATGCCACCCACAAGGAGGTTGCTGTATTGGGAAAAGATTCATTCTTTTCTCATTGAACCAGTGAAGGATCCGCACTGTAATGACTTACCACACCATCAATAAAAAGCTCCTCTTATGAAATTTAATTTTCAGCATGTGTAAATTTATTATTCTTTTCGAAAAGAAATCCCTATTTCGGTTTTTTGGGGGCAGGTGATACGATGAAGTATGTGAAAAAACAGAGTATTATCTGCTAAGAAATGCAGCCATATCACTTAGCATGTCTGGTCTTGAATGGACCATGCAGCCATGGAGGTCCTCTTTGACTTATCTAGAGTCTGAAGTATCAAAGAAAGCTTCTAAATGAGGGAAGAGGGATCAAAAACAGCAACCAGAAAGAATGAAGAAAATACACTGAGTGGAAAGAAAAAGTGCTGGTTAGGGATTTATCAGAAGCAAGAAAAAGAGTGTGAACCCAGAAAAAGGCACTACAGAATACTTTAGCATACCCAAAATAGCAAAGGCATGAGCTTTTTTGATAATCAAATTGGAAAACAATTACGAAAAGTTCACATAGTCAAATATACATTAAAGAAAGGGAAAGGAAACCAAATACCTGATTTTTTTAATGTTAAAATTAAATTGTTCTTTTAATCCTCGTTTTCCTCAGCTGCAGCTTTTTCTTAGAATTGTTTTCATTTAACCCTAGACAATAAATTGGTCCACCCAACGACTTCCAGACCATAAGGATAAAGCTGGAGATCCGTTTGGAAATGTGATATGGAAAACATTAGTAAAATAGAGCCCTCACTCATTATACAACATAAGTGACCTTCATATTGTATATAGAAGAATAAAACACTGTAATATAATCTGCTATAACATTTTATAAAGGTCAGAGAAAATTCCTGTAAATCCATATTTACTCATGAAAGGAGTAGAATCCATTCCTAGAAGAAGCAGTGTTTCAAACAATTTTGTAATATCTAATATTGGAAACAGGCAGAAAAGAAATATATATATATATATACTCTTATATACATATTTTTCTCATTTTAAAACTCTAAAGGAGTATTTTTATTTGAAACCATAAACTGATCAATGAAAAAGGCTGGAAGTGACTATTTTGGCTCATTCTTCCTTATCTACTTGCAAAATTTCAAAACAAAAATTCACATTGCTGCTTTTTCTTACTGAAATTTTGTTTATAAAAGAATTCCAAATGCATTCTCTCTTGGTGCATCCACAGTGTCTAGTTCAGAATTCTTCATGTTCACATAAGAAGGCACACACAGGACTTCGGGGAACTATAACATAAAATGGATCTGGACACAGTTTTCTGAATATCCAGGAGCACATAATAATCTTGCCTAACTGTTCTCCAAATCACAGTTGTGCATATTCATTTTATGTCAAACACACTAAAATCTCAGCTTATTGAACTTGTATTCTGTTCTCTCTTTATTTCTTTCAGAAAGTTGTATTTGGCTCTTTTCCCTCATATTTTATTTAAAAATAATACTATACAGCTGCAAAATATAGCTGGTATCCAGTACACAATTGAATGTTATATCTTCTTTAATTCACTACTCTGTTCTTGATGTTTAGTCTCTTAAATCATGTACATTTCTTAAAAAGCAAGGTTAAACGTCTATCTGTTTTAAAAGACTTATAAGAGGGTCCCGTTGGTTATTGTATTTTCTTAATAGTACATTTAACTGTATATTATGTTTCCCTCACTATTTTCAAAGATTGATTTACTGAGGATTTTTAGGAATTATTTTACTTGATTGGAAGGAACTAATCAAGAGTGTAGTCAGAGTTTGCGTTGTGAGTTCTAAGGATGCTCTGATCCACATAACGATTCAAAGCTGAAATAAAATACAGTTAAGCTATGGTAGAACTGTTGTCCTGAATCCCTTCTTAATGTAAGAGAGAATGACCTTGAGTTGATTAGAAAACGGTTCCTTTAAGACACTGTTGTACATCTCCTCTTTCAGGCAACTGTCCAGTAATGTAACTGGATTTTATCAGCATAAAAGTTCCAAAGGGGATGCTACAGTGTGTCTTCAGAAAAAAGAATCAACAACTCTTCCTGTTTTCTGTATTTTTTTCCTGGATTTTAGCTTAAGCTCTGCTGAGATAATGCCAGAATCTGGTTTTCCTTTTTTAAAAAAATTCTCTTAAAAGAAACTGTGTATTTTAACCAAGATCTAGATCATGATACCTACTTTAAATATTAAAATCAGAAAAAAATTCAGCTTTTTAAGAGTGGAAATCTTAGATGTTAAAATTATTCCTAAGCTTCTTCTTTGTTATTTATGCCATGACCAGTGTCTGTATATTTGATTTTTCAAAAGAAGGAAGTGGGGGGGGAAGCAAATGAATTGATATAACTGTAAGAAAGCACTAAAAATACGTAATAACAAGTTTGGTAAATCTGTTTAAATCGATGCATCAGACTGTGAGAAGTTTGTCATGTTTCTTACCAGAAACTTTTAATATATGTGAGCTACAGTCAGTAAGGTAAGTGACAAGACCATAAGCTATGTCTAGCCACATTCCATCTTGGAGTTACTCTCCATCTAAGACAGATCATTCTGATGTGAAATGCCTTAAAAAAAGGTATACCTATGAACTCTCAAGACAGAACAGAGTACTATGGTTTGGGGAAAGAATGGTATCACACCACTTACTGCTAAGCAATTGGCTTCTCAGTAACAGCAGAAAACCCTCCCACAGCAAGGATCTGGGTGCCAAGCCCTCTTCATACTGGTCAAATAACCTTCTCCAACAACTAAGGGACATAATTCATCTTAATTGAAATCTAAAACAGAGACTTTAGAAATTCACACAGTGGCTACAAAATTAAGTGTGTGTGGAGATGGCAGGGCAAAAGCCAACTGCCGGTTTCAGTTAAAAGGCCATAAGTAATTCCTTTGGGTAAACATATTTTAGCCAAATTGACTGATTTAGCATCATGTACTATAGAAGAAGTAACAACAGGGTCAAAGCGTATTTCTTCCTTTCTTAGGCAGTAAGCCATGATGCAAGAATATTTTAAAATACTATTTAAAATATTATCTTTTCTCATGATTTTTAACTACACTGGACAAATTTACACAAAATTAAGCAAAATTAAAGCCTTAAGACATGTGTGTTTTTCCATACATGCATGGCAGAGGAAAGAAAATAGACAGGTGAAGAGAAAAACATGAATAGTAAAATAGAAATTTCTCAATTATGCATACATATCACATTTACATAAATAAATAGGCATAATTTGTTTCTTTTCCACTCATATTATAAATGAGGCTATATTGTTTTAAATACTAGAAATAAAAAAGCCAATACTTTACAATATCTATGATTAATAGTATTTACAGAATTCATGAAGTAAAATAAATTTTTTGAAAGAACAAGACAAATTCTTTGGGGAAAAATAAGGTTCAAGCAGGCATGAAATTGTTTCCTAAATGCCTTACAATGAAACCTAGTTAAAAACTGTTTTCAATTTATTACTGAACTTTTATACTCTTTTAGAATAAGAACTTGCAATAACTTTTTTTGAGTTTGGCAAAAAATAGAAATTTTGCCTTTTAATGATTGAAAAAACTTCAGACTACCATCTTCTCATGTTGTACATAAAATATAGTTCTCTTAGTTCGCATTTGGCTTTGCTCTTATTTTGCCCCATTCTTCCACACTGCTACTGCATACAGAACCCCAGGTTATGTCCCCATATCCTTTTCATGCATTTCTCCTTTTGTAAGCACAGGGGGGTACCTCCTCCTCTTACTGATTAAGCACCAAAGTTATGCTCAGGATTATATAGAATATAAAATTAGATATTGTCCCTTCCCAGTGGGCTCACAGTATCTCCAAATTTGCTGTAAAATATGTCTACATATTGTATAACAGATGCACTTCAAGTGCTAAATGTCTGGAGATAAATCTATTATTGACTTCATCCTCTCAACCTTTCCAATTTCCTTTATCATTTGTCAGCTCTCTTTATGTGCCTGCCCAGGCAGACTGCTAATTACAGAGCATGTCCTTTATTTTTTAAGGAGTGCCACAGTTCAAATGGACCATGACAGATATGGGTCCTATGCACTGGGGCACTAAGAACATTCTTGACCCCAACCCATGGGCATGTGTCTCCCTACACTTACAGCAATAATAAATATTCAAGTACATTCTAAAATACCCTTTACATACTATCAACATTTCTTCTACCTTGTTGGAAAACTCAGGATTTCATCCATTTTCAAATATTTTCTAGCTTGTCTTGAAAATAGTTCTTTTTCTTCTGGGCTGGAGGGACAGTTATTGAATAGACAGTAGAAATACTGGTAAAGACACATGTGACTTTTAAACTATGTGTTTCCACACACATCTATAACATATATATTATGTGTTTTATATATATATACATGTAAACGCAACTTTACACTGGCATGTTTATATTCTGCATTTCAAATCAGACGTATTTGATGCATGTAATTTATACATGTAAGCATATAAAGGTATTGTTTGCTTGATACTTCAGTGTTATCATACTTTATTTGCATACTTTAATTACAGGGCTATTGCTTTTGCAGACATCTAAGTAGAAATCTGTAAGAAAGCAGTTTTATAATACTAAAATGTTAAAATCACATCACTGACTCTCCTGCTAACTTCATATCTGTGGGTCAATAGTGACAGCTAAAAATTTCTTCAGATTTTAGAAGTAAAATGTAAGTGTTCAACTTATCTCAATACAATTTTGCCATTTTTAAATAAAAGAACAGTTTCACTTCTCCTCTTAAAATAAAGCAAGAAAAAAATGTAAAATTAAAATGTCCCCTTCCTCCCTCCCCTTTTTGTTTATTTCTGAGTCTTTTCTTCATTTCAAATGAGTTTTTAAACACATTTGGCAGTCAGTACCCCTAATCATTCAAAGAGTTGTGTGACAAGGAGGGAGCTGGCTAGATCCCATCAGTTCTTTTAAAATGCATTAATCTTTAACCACCTGTCTTCTCCTTTAAAATTTAAAAAGAAAAAAATATATATTTTGATGAAGAAATCAGCTTAATGATTCTATAATGGAGCTTTGGGATGCGTATTTCAGCATATCTCATGACTTAAGACTTGTCAACATGATGGAAATGAGCTCATTTGTTCAAAGTTTGTCTTTTGGTAAAAATCATTCCTTTTCCCACAATGGACCACATGGGGTAAATGAAATCGATCATCAAGAATGAATCTTTTCTATTGCTGTCTTTGTCTTTATGACCCAAGGTAAAGCTACATTTTGGTTTCCACGTTAGTGTTCTGTTTCTGTCCCAGGGGAAAAGAGCAGAATCTAACTGTTGTTACACTGTTGCCAATAATCTCTTGTATGTTTATTGACTTTCCACGTCATCAAATGTGATTTGACCATCAAAATACTAGTACCTGGTTATATATTTTATACATCTGCAGTCTGGTTACGCCCTGTCGCGTAAATACACACTGCATCTTCTGACTTAATAGTTTTAACTGAAAGGATGTCAGTAGAATTCTGGGACCAATTCATTAGAGCCCGAAGATCATCTATATTCTGAAAGTCATTTGCAGCTTGCATAGACCTTAGTAAATCTTGATCAGGGTGATCTGAAGCTACTTCATTTTAAAAGTACAGAGTTTCTCGAAAAACAAGAACATTTTATATAATGCTCTGCCATGTCATTAGAATTCCAAAATCTCAAAATTGTTTTGGGGAGGAAGAGCTGTATTTTCTCTTCCAGAAATTTTGGCACCTTCGCTAGAGGTAGGAGAGAGGATTCTGATAGTGGAGTCCAGGTGGAAATAACGCCGTGCACTGTAATAGGGGCAGAAGGGCTAATACCTCAGCACTTCCTTGTCCACGGTCACATTCACAGGCTGGGGAAAGAGTGTGGAAAGCAGAGGAGGGAGAAACAAAACAGTAGCCTGAGGCACAAGGTGCAATTTGCTGGTTTGGGACATTTAAAGCAGATAACACTTGGGAAATACAGAAGAGAAAACCTAATGTTTATAGAGTGATTAATAAATCAATGGTCATATTTTGAAAAAACAGTCATAGAAATCACTCTGTGGCAATCAGATTTAATTCATTTAATAAATGTTTGTTAAATGTCCACTAGGCACTGGGCGCTGTATTAGGGGCTAGGGATGAAATGATGAGTAAAAATCACACGTGATCTCTTGTGTAGCTTACAGGCTTGTTCACCAAATGGTAACAAAAGGGCAGGTAAAAATTCAAGACCTACAAAGGGAAGACACATGGTGCTATGAAGAGCAGATAACCAGCACCTGGCCTTGTTTTGGGAGTCTGGAAAAAGTTTTGAGTTGAAACTTGAAGAATAGGTAGAAGTTACACTATCATTCCATCAAGATTAAAGGGCATAAATAATATAATAAACACATTAATAACAAATCTAGGGCTTTACTTTTGTGTTTATAAGTTTAGCATAAAGAAATTAATGTATCTGAAATTATTGTTAATTCATAACCTCATACGCTACTTAGATCTCACAATGTAACACTCACAGGCAGTAGTTTTACCATATATCTATAAACTTCAGTTTTCAGTTTAAAATCTCAGATGTTTCCATTTGCATTTAGCTAAAAATTGGCAAGAAGATCATCATCTCTGATCCAATTTTTTTAATGGAAAACTAATTTTGATTTATGGAGTGGCAAAAATATAAACATTTTAGATAAACCTTTTGCCAATTTCTAGATAAAAAAATGGTTTTAACTGTTAACTTTGGCCTTTTGAAGGATTATTTTTAACTGAACATGTCAATGTTTTTACCCTATAGTGTTTTTCTATATAAAAATCACACAGTATTACCTTGTTCTGTTTCACAGTATGTAACCCTTTAATGAGACATTGGCACTTGTCTCCTCCTCAGTAATAGTCTCTGTCTAATGAGGCCAGAGTCTTCATATCCTTACCATCTTTTCAGGCAAGAGTGTGATAGTTATTAGCACATTATGTTAAATGTGGAAACTCTTTTAACATAATTTAATACCTGACATGATTGCTTTTATAAAAAGAAACAAAGATACTAGCAAAAAATATGTGCAATTATGAGTATTAGCCTTAGTGGTCCGTTTGTTCCTGGTCTGGAGATAACCAGTTAAAGAGATGTAGTAAAAAGGAAACTTATCAAGAAAAAAAAAAAAACACACCATTCTGAGCAGCATCTTTATGGGAAGTCAACTCTAAGCAAGTTAAGAACACTCAAGCCTTCTGAAGTTTACACGGGAAAACTAGTTTACTTCTAAACCCTTGCTTTATAACTTTATTTTTTTTTCCTTTTTAGAACTTATTTCTACTAAGTCAGTAGATATTAGTACTGAAAATAATTTGCTATTTTTAAAAAATAAATCATCAGTTCCTTTTGCCTGACTTTTCCTAGCACTCTGATATTTCTCTTTCAAAGTATTTATCAAAATTTATAATTATGGTCTGATTGTTTTTTTGCTTTTTCCTTAACTATATGTAAATAATTTAATAAGTAATATACTATGACAGCTGAACTCTCATCAGTTTTAGATGTCAGTCTAGTAAACTTGCTCTAAATGATTTTAGTACTCAGTGAAAAAAAGTGTAAGGAATTTTTGACTATTCTTAAGAATAATACACTTTGGATTTATTTCTCACATTAAATCTGAGGGAGGACTTTCTTCAAGACCTCCAAAATTCTAGTTTTACATTTCACTTACAAAAAAATGATATACATATGTACATATACATACATATGTATGTACATATGTACATACAATTATATATAATTTAAAACAAATTAGAAATGTCTTAAAATATGTACAGGCATGTATATGTACATACTCATATTTTTATTTGTCATATATATTTGTTTAACACTGTATACATGTATATTTGTATGTATATAGATAGACATACAGGTATATATAAATTGTAACAAATTATGAGTCTGAAATATTTTTTATTTAAAATAATATTAAAATTACAAAGTTTGTGGTAATGTTTTGCCAGCTTTACTGGAATATAACTTCTTTACAATAAAATTCAACAATTTTAAGTGTACATCTTCGTACATTTTGACAAATGTATTGGGTCTCACGACCACCACGACCATCAGGATATAGAACATTTCCATCACTCCAGGTGATTTCTTTGTGCCCATTTACAGTTATTTCCTATCCTCTGCTTTCTATCACTAGTTTTGCCTTTTGTAGGGTTTTGGTTTTGTTGACTGTTTTTAACTATCTATCTTCCCTAAAAGACTGTAAGCTCTCTGAGATCAGGGAATGGGTTGGCTCAACAGGAACTTGGATTTGAGAATTGAGAAGAACACTCAGACACGTAGATTTGGTGCAAATTACACTTCACTGCATCAGGCTTGGAAAAAAAACAAGGACAGGAGGTAACATCAAGTTGGATGAGTGTGATTCTCGGATCTCTCCGAGTTCCTTCATGAGACAATCTAGGGGTTGTAGTGGTTAAGCTAAATGAGGTGACACCACCATCATATTGTGCAAAGACACTAATCAACACTCCTGTATTCCTTGCCACGTCATGCTGGAACACTGTCAAAATCACCCCTTGTATTTGCATCTAACCTCATATGTTTGAATCTAACCGTCATATTTCAGGTATAATTTTATTCTGCATTACATTATTCACAAGTAAACTAATAACCACTATCCTTCATGCATGCACAGATGCACTGCAATGACCCAGGACTGACCAGTTCAGGTTCCTGTGCACTGATTTATCTTCTTCATGACTTGGCCCAGGAGGGACTGAACAGGGCAGGCCTGACCAAGATCTCTCTCAGACTGTTTAATTCATCACCATGAATTCAGCACCCAGCACACATCCTGTAACATAGCAGTCATTCAATAAAGATCTGTTGAATGAGTAAGTGTGAAGCCTCTGTTAACTCATCTGTAAAGTGGACCTAAATCACCGTGTCTACCTCTTAAGTGCAAATGTATGTAGAAAACTTACTATCATGCCTGGCACATATTTGGTAAATGCAAATAAAATGCTTATTGCTGTAATTACTAGCATAGTTCTGCAATTTAAAAGTCTAGATTAACTATTCAGATGATCCGAGAAGGATCTGTGAAACTTGTCTGGATCTCAGTTTTTCTCAGACGCAGGGAACTTGGTTAATTGAATGGCTGCATATATAACTCTTCACAACCACAGTTCCTACTTTTCAGTTACTGAGTGATTGACAAATATATTGGTCTAAACAATTTTATGAGTTCAACCGGTTTTAAAGAAATCTCCAAGTCAGTTTGTACTTCTGTCTGTAGCACACATCCTATAGATTTTCATTGAGGGTAAAGGCCTTGATGAATCCTCACAAAGGGGTGTGTGTGTGTGTGTGTGTGTGTGTGTGTGTGTGTGTGTGTGTGTGTGTGTGTGTGTGTGTGTGTGTGTGTGTGTTTGCACATGCTGACAATACAACTGTGCCTAAGAGTTTGTCACGGTGGGATTTTGTCTAATCTTCTTAGTGGGGCATTCATAACCTTGTGGATCTATTATTTACAGTGTAGTTGAGGTTCATTCTCTCATTACCTTGTCCTTCGTTTACTCTTCTGATGCACATTTATTAAGTGCCACTGTGTTAGGCACTGTGTAGTGAGAGGCAGAGAGCCTCCAGCTGTGGAAGGCTGATTTTCTTGTAGAATTTAGCATTAGAAAGAACATGAAATATCACCCAGTCCAACCCCTTAATCACTTAGGTGAAGAGATTAGCAGATTCCCCAAGGCAGTTAAGGCTGGAACCCAGAGTCCCTTCCCTTTCTCTGCCCACTCCATTTCACCTTCTATGGTAAACTGGTTAGGCATAGAACTCCCCTCGAACTGAAATATGATTAGCCATCTATTTTTTTAATTAGAGGATTTATTTTATTTAGGTCCATTCAAAATAGTCAACTTAGGGTACATAATTTATATAACTTTTGCCACATGTATCAGCATCCTCTTCTTATTACCTGGATCTATATATTTATCTGTTAACATCATATGACTCAGGAAAAGGAAAAGAGAAACTGCATTTGTATGCACACTTTCCTCACCAATATTCAAATACAAATCAAATAAAAATGGAAACATGGTGGAGAAAAGAGATCCAGTATTAAATACTGAATTTCATGCTTATTCTCTGGTTTCTTGCAGACAGTTTTTATATGTGGTAGTTTTCAATATTAAAAAAAAATTAAAACATAAAATTTTCTATAAATCACTTGGGGTTCCCACTCATATTTCATCTTTGACTAAGCTACTGGTTACTTTATTTAGTGACATGGTAGCCTCGATAATACAGATTCATAACCAACTGACCTAAGCTTCTGTCAAGTAAGTTCTAGAAGGCATTTGGTCAGGAGTGCTTCCTGCAACATTATCCTGGGCAATTCAGATAACCCCAAACTGCATCAATAATGCAAAGATAACACATTTGACATATCAGAAAGAAGTAGTTCTGCAGTTGAAGGAAACCATGGGGATGGGAGGTGGGAACTAAAAACACAATGTCCATGTGGAAATAGCAAAACTGTTGAGAAATGAGATTGGCCAGTTAAAGCTCAGGAAGAGACAGTATAATTCACTGGGATTTGTGTTTATAGAACTTAGTGCTATAAAAACATGAGAGACAGGCAGAAGGTGAGTTTAACAATGACAATAGCATTGGAAATATTTATTCCTTTCTCTTAATTAAACTTTTTAATTGTCAAAATGAGACACTTACTAGGTTAAAAGAAAAATGGTGCAAACAGATAAACTGCATCATGAAAAGTGAGCGTCTATCCACCTAAACTCCTAATTCCACTCCGCAGAGACAGCCGCTCATGTTTCCTCAGCCTCCTTTTATCTGCCTCCTGAATGCTCTCCAATGCCCACTGAGGGCACGTCACAAATGCTTGAGAAAATATTACAGCTCCAAAATGATGCCCAGAGAAACAGACTGATGCCTGCAAGCCCTTTAAGGAAACCTATACATTTTTCACATTTCTAGGGCATCATTTCACAAACCTAACTAAAAATCATCCAAAATTGAACATATTGGAGGCAATCAGCCAAAAATCAAGACTACACCATGTTAAGCATTAAGAGCCAAGAAGAGTGACTGGATGTCATGTGCAGAGCTGTGAAAACCC